>NC_083763.1:27565724-27865724 GCF_963514075.1 Conger conger | reverse complement strand
GCCCCAGAGCCATTGCACCTGCTGCACTGCCTATATGATTGCCACTGCAATGTTGGCAGTTTTCTGTCAAAAAAAATGGAACAATATATATATATATATATATATATATATATATATATATATATATATATATATTTTTTTTTTTTACCAGTGTAGAAATGGGCGAATGTTACAAAAAACATTGTCGTAAGAGAAGGTACTGTGTTTGTTTCTTATTTGATGCATTGTCAATGGCTGTTCTACTGCTTGCTTAGGTGAACAAAAGGTTATGCTTCATTGATCCCATGGGTACATTTTTACTCCTCATTTTATCTATCCTCGCTAGTGGGCAGCCAAAGTGCAGCACCCAGAGACCAACTCCAGTTCTGACACCAGTGCCTTGGTTAAGGGATATGGCAGGAGGATACCTAACCAAGCATGTACTTTGGTGTGGGAGAAACCCAATACAAACACAGGCAGAGGCCATGCAAAATCCTCATGGAGAGGAGATTGTATGTTAGCCTGTTGCTCATAAAGCTTAGTGGGGGGATTCATACTGTCCCCATGATATGGCTACAGAGGTCATATTACTCCCCATCCACTGTTACTATGTTGGGAAGAGGAAACTGCAATTACAGCCAGCAGCAAGGATAGGCCTAATATGACAACTAAGGCAAGAGACCCTATAGCCTATTTGTCAAAGATGAACACTACCATTTTTCAGATCACTTCACCATCAACAAACAGGTACCAGGGCAATTGTAGCGCCTCAGCCCAAACAACATGTCTTGTCTCTCGCCCCGCTCACCCTCAGTTATTTTCATCTACAAAATTTTTGACATGGAAGAAATAGAAGGTAGGTGATGTTTCAGGAAGCCAGAATTGGAGGCATGCAATTCAGCCTTTTTGCTCTTCGGGTGTCTTGCTATTGCAGTACTTGGTTTTTATGCCCAAAGACCATTCAGAACATCATTTGTTTAACTGTTTCAGTTGTGCCTGTGATTCCATAGCTGCATCATAAAATGTGTTTTTCCTCAGATGTGGATTTCATACCGCAATACCACAATGAGTCCATTGTCCAATGAGACCACTCATTGTCCAGTATTGCCTTAATTCAGTTAACAATTAGCTAAATTTTTTGGCAAAGTTAATTAAAACCGCCAACACCTCTTACTGGAGTCAGTTGCTCATCTGGGCGGAGTACGCCCACAACACCATCCAGAGCTGTCCCATTAATCTGTTCCCCTTTGAGTGCCAGTATGCCTACTAGCATATCCTGTTCCCTGAGCTGGAGGACAAGGTGCGAGTGCCTCCTGGCCAGGCGTTTGTTCAGCACTGCTGCCGGACATGGAGGAGGGGTTCATGCAGCGTTCCAGCAGGCCTCAGCAAATCAGTGCCTGGCCAACTGCTGATGTCATCAGGTTCTCCTCTTCCTGCCTAGGCAAAAGCTAAGGTTGTCTACCATTGATCTGCCCCTCCAGGTGAAGTCCAAGCAGCTGACCCCTTGGTTCTTCTGTCCCATCAAGGTTCAGCAACAGATTAACCTAACCTTCTCCCACAGTCCATGCAGGTGCGCCCCATATTCCATGAGTCTTGACTCAAGCCTGTTGTCTCCAGTCCCCAGGGCGTTCACATCCCAGGTTTATGTTTTTACAACAAAAGAATGTAGTTTGCGATGACTGGGTTTCTGAAACTATTGACTGTGTACCACATCTGAAGAAAGACCAGTAGCTTTTGAGCTTTTAACATGAAGCCACAACCCAATGGCAGAGGACTGAGTGGGTGATAAGAAGTGTCTCTTAATAGGATTTTTTAATGGTTGGGGGAAGATCATATTACACTTAATGGCATTTTCAGTATGAATCCAGCAGGATAAATGGTCTTGAAATGTCTAATGTTTTAAAAGACACTGGATATCTTTTTCCCTGTAGATTTAAACTGCTGATTAAGATTTACATGTTTACCTGCATATCCAGTTATCTGGGGATCCAAGACATATCCTCTTCTTGATTTTGCTCTGTAGTCAATAATTTTAGGTTTATAATCAAACAATTGATGTGTGGTTAAAGCACAGATTTTTACTTCTTATTTTATACATACAATATGTACTCAGTCACCACTTTATTAGGTAGACCTGTACACCAGCTTGTCAATGCAAATATTTAATCAGCCAATCATCTGGCAGCAGCAAAATGCATACAATCATGCAGACATGGTCAAGAGGTTCAGCAGTTTTTCAGGCAAAATCAGAATAGGGAAGAAATGTGACCTAAATTACTTTGCCCGTGGAATGATTGTTTGTGCCAAACTGGGTGGTTTGAGTATCTCAGAAATAGCTGATCTCCTGGGATTTTCATGCACAGTCTCTAGAGTTTTGCAGAGAATGGTGCAAAATAAAAAAAAAAACCTCCAGTGAGCAGCAGTTCTGCGGGCAGAGGAGAAGGGCCAGACTGGTCAAAGCTGACAGAGCGTGGAAGTTAAAGGTACTGCACAATAAACAAAGTACCCCCACTCATCTGTGAAACATGGTGGTGGGGGTGTTATAGTTTAGGCATGTATAGCTGCTACAGGTGCTGGCTCAATTACCTTCATTGATAATGTAACTGTTGATAGTAGCAACAGAATGTACAAGCTCACGAAAACTCATTTTCCTCCCTTATTCAGCCAAGGTCGCTTATCTCCAGAGGAAGTCCATACAGGAGGAAATAAGCTACCACTGTGAACTAACCATCCAAACTTGTCTGACTGCTCCTAGGCCGCTGGTTTTCATCTGCTTATACATCATACATACAAACCAACATGTCAATAATAATCAACACTCAACAATCCATGGCTTCATCTTAGGTGGAACCTGGTGGTGGTTGAATATGCTTGCATGTGGCTCATATTTGAATTCAAATGGTGGTGTTACAGGTATAAATTTGGCTTTGCTTTAACCTTGGAAGTATACAGCAGTTTATATCAGCCTAACCTTCCTCCCCCAGGTACCTCACGTCTACAGCCAGTGGCTCACTACCATTTTAAGTAAAACGGCCCCACAGTGCTAAGCAAGTGTTATGGTTAAAGGCACATACTGCCTAGCTGGCAAGCTTCCACAGATACTTTGAAAGTCTGAACTTTGACTGTGCCCCAAGCTACACTGCCATTGGTTCTGCTGAAGTCCTCTTGCCATAATGGGGTCCACAAGACCTTTTTTCATTATATTTTGTTCACATCAAAAGTGCAGATGTGAACAGCATGCCAAAAGGCTAATAAAGGCTAATAAAGGCTACTAAGGAAAATAAAATACTTGTTAAACAAAATCTTATTCTGAACCGTTATTTCTAGAACATGCAATGTGCTGTAGATTATTGCCTGTCTTGTCTATTTTATAGATTCCTTCTTTAATTTGCAATAATTATGGAGGGCACTATACACGCATAAATGTGTATAAAAGTGTATGGCCGTTTACAGTTCCTCCACCCAGTAATCCACTGTACAATTTATGTATGCAATATTACAATGGTAAAAAGAAAGCACAAAAATGTGCTTCTCACTTCCACACACTGCACTTTATTAGACAGACCTGTTCACCACCTTGTTAATGCAAATATCGAATCAGCCAGTTATGTGGCAGCAACTCATTGCATAAAAGCATGCAGACATGGTCAAGAGGTGCAGTTGTTGTTCAGACCAAATGTCAGAATTGGGAAAAATGTTACCATTCCAAATCTGCTAAGAAATCAGTATAATAATAATAATAATAATAATAATAATAATAATAATAATAATAATATTATTATTATTATTATTATTATTATTATTATTATTATATTTTACTTCAGACCTCTTCCTGACTAAAAAATGAATAATATAAATAATACCTACTGTATATATTATTTTTTGTACTTTGAAACCTGTTTTCAAAGGGTTTTGATCCTCTTGTACAGTGCAGCAGTAAATACTGAATTATGGAGTTACAGCAGATGCAGGTGCTGGCAGGGCAGCCCGGACAGTGGGGAAGAGAAAGGGCCTAGAGAGCAGACCTTGCTTTGGCTAAGAGGAGCTGGGTCTCTTTCACTGCTTAATCCATGCAGGCACTAGAGCCTTTGTTGCCCTGCTATCTCCTCCAAGTTATCAGCAGTCACAGCTAGCACTTGTGTGCACAGTGGATCGGCTGTACAGCTCTGCAATCAGAGATAAAGAGGCCAATGGGGGGACAGAATTTAATTCTCTGCTAAGAGTGCCAGTGGGCCCCTTGACCTTTGGGTGACAGGGATTAAGACCAGAAGAGAACATGCTAGGTGTGGGTGTGTGTGTGAGCACATGCAGTATGTGCCTACATGCTTTATATGCATGTGTGTGCATTTGTACGTTATGTGTGTGTGTGTGTGTGCCCAGTCGAGGGATGAAGGTGTGACAGAGAGGAGGAGACAGAATAGTTTTTGCTCAATATCTACTAGCAATATCTAACCAGCTATGTCCTGCCAAAAAAATATATGCTCCTTGCTCTTGTAGCTCCCTGATAAAAGAATTTTTTTAAAATTTAGTTCAGTGGTTAAATAGTGGGAGGGTGGTGTCTGTGTTAGTGTGTATGTACGTGTGCCTGTCTATCTGTCTGTCTCTGCCTGAGTTTGAGTAAGGGGTCAGCGAAGTTAGGCTAGGCCAGCTGTCTGCAGAAATAAAAATAGGGGAGAGACATGAGTAGCATATGAAAACCTTCCTATGCAACCCTCATATATTTTTATTTTAGTTTTCTTCACAGGTATATTTCTTTTCAGTTGGTAGACTGTATATCTGTGAAATTTGATTGAGGTTTGACACATTTTACAGCATTGGTCATTCTTACAGGATGTATCTACTTCAATTTACTATCCATTTCAGCATACTTTCATTTGAGGTAAACTGAAATATTCAGAGAAAATACTTAATGCAAGGATCTTTATGCAATCACCTTCTCGATACTCACATATTGTAAATTGTTTGCTTGCTGAAAGACACAGGACAGTATGCGGAGAGAAAATTATATTGTGACCTGCATACCTTTTGTTTTTCATTGCAGATTTTCTGCCATTTACTATGCTTTTAAGTTGAGAAAATGTGGAAGTATCCAATAACAAACACATCCATGTGTATATGCAGGTACACAGATGTTTACATAAGATAAACAGATCATTACATTAATATAGAACTTAGGCATAAGTTCATAGGCACTCAAAGTGATGAGGGGGAAATTCGCCTCAACCACAACCCCCAATGTGTAGCACCCACCTGGGTGATGCACGGCTGCCATTTTGCGTCAGCACGCTCACCACACACCACACACCAGCTGAGGTAGAGAGGAAGAGAGCAATGTTTTTGCCAATTGAATTAGGGGGTGATTAGGTGACAGGGTGAAAGAGCCACGGTTGGGAATTCAGGCAAGACACTGAGGAACCCTCTACTCTTTGTGAAGAGTGTCATGGGATCCTTAATGACCACGGTGAATCAGAACCTCGGTTTAACATCTCGAAAGACGGCTTCTCCTACAGCACTGTGCCCCCATCAGCACAGTGTCCCATGGAGCATTGGGGATATTTTGACCTAGGAGAAGATCGTTCCCTACTGGCCCACCAACACGACTTCCAGGAGCAACTCAGTTTTCCCAGGAGGTCACGCATCCAAGTATTAACCAAGCCCACACCTGCTTAGCTTCAGCCATTTGGTATGGAAGCTGGCTGGTGGATCACAAAGGTGTCCTGATAAAAGTGGGAAATTATTAGAAAATCAGTGGAGGTGAAAAGTAGTCCTGTGGACCATATTATCTCATCTTTTTTGTTAAACCTCAATGCTTTTCTAATGAGATTTCTGAACGCGGTTGACATAAAATTAAATTGAATGTTTATTGATCAGAAATTCTACAGCCAATGCGACCAAACAAAGTACACCTACCATTATTGATATTGTTTATTTATTTCTTTTTGCTTTTTATTTCTAAAAATGAAGCATCATGATGAATGTACTGGAAGGATAGAAAGGGTTCTACCATTCATTCTTGAGAGTCGAGAGGCAAGGGCAGTGGATAAATTAGCATTTTTGACAGGCAGGCAGTGTATTCAGAGCACGGCAGGGTCCGGAGGGCCCACTCTCGTGGACTCTGTCTCACATCAGCCCTAAAATGGCTTGAATCCCTTGAGCACTGTAGCAACTCATAGCCCCAGTGAAGTGTTCCTATTGCCATTCTGTAAGTGTCGAGCTGTGCTTATCTGGTGAACTTCTCTGCTGTGAATTACTCAAAACAATATTTTTTTAGAGCTATGAAAGAGAGAGCTATAGTAGAAATTTGGATAATGGACACACATTATTTTTGATTTGTAAAAAAGGACTGTGCGTATTAGGATTGTCATCTTACATCCTTCCAGGAGTGTTTAGAGCACTTTCGCTCTCTGACAGTTAAAGGTACAATAGGTAATTTCGGACTTCTAATGGTCAAGAGGGGAATAGCAGCAGCAAACACCTTCAAACCACAACATTGCTTATCTTTTCCCCTTCTCTGTAAACACGCTGACAATGAAACGCAATTGGCTGCGGCAATTATAACCAATTTTCAACCAATGAGCTTGAATTATTGTATAGTTATACAATGTTTTGGTATAGGGTGTCGGGCCATCAACTGTATATTTTGAAACCCAAATTAAGGACTATAAACACGGGCAGAGGGTACATGTCAGTGAGCCTTTTTCAATGATAGGAAGGGATTTACAATGGCCTTGTAACAATGTTTTAACACAAAAATCTTACCTATTGTACCTTGCCTTATCTTACCTATCTTACCTACTGCTGGAAGGTTTTGTCTTGCTTTCTGACCCAAATCCTTTCCTCAAATTTCCTTTTGGGGACAATGTTATAGGTATAGTTATGTCTACCTATATCGGTCTAGTGGTATTTTCTGTTGTTACAATACAAGCTGTTGTTTGCTTGCTTACACTTATTAAGAAAACACTTCTTTGCCACCTTGGTGATATCATACCTTTGTTTTCCTAAAAATAATGCTGAAGTTCTCCAATCCTGTAAATCACTCTGGATAAGAGCATTTTTAGTGATTGTTAGCTAGGTTAAGTTACAGAAGTGATTGTGATATAATGTAAAAATTAGGGGTATCCATACACAATTACTCGTATCCATATCTGTTACTCGTACTCGGAAGTTGGTGTAATGTAACCCAGAAGTGGTGTTGTATAAACAGTCCCCCCTACTACATCGCAATTTGCAGTACATTGAAACCAAGTCCTTAACCTGAAGCACAACTACTGCAGTTTTCCACTGTTAAGTACACAGGTAAATCTCTATTTAAAACGATGTGCCTGCGTGAACCATTTTGCAAGGAATACTTTTGGCTATCCATGTTGCCGTCACACTCGCCCTTTAAACACACACCCACGTTGTCCTAAAACACTATACTATTAAGCAAGACATCCATCACAGTTTGCTACATAAATAAAATAATGCAGATAAAAATCACTGAAATGAAATACCGTAAATCGCAATGTGACCAGCGACCACACTCCCTTCCAGATTTTCAGACCACTAACTCATGGCAGTCTGTGACAGAGGCAATACAACTCATTCAATACACTGGGCTCACATGGATTATCGGTACTTTTCAAAATAAGTAATGTCAGAACTAAACTGCCCCATACCTTGCTATTGGGTGACGTGTGATATACACTACAGTCAGCCTAAAGTAGCCGGCTTACCAACCACCACCTAAGTGGTGTACTTAAGTACAATTGATTTCTTTAACAACCCTGACCGGAGAATGCAGTAAGTCTGACCCAGGTAGAAAGCTCACTCCATACAAAGTGCCACCATTTTTGCTTTGAAATGTTTGGGGCGTTATGGGTTTATTAAGAGCAGTAATCCTGCTTTGTCAATTACCACCAGTTCAGATTGCTATCTAGCTAGTTACAGCAGATACTGTAGTTAAAATGTCATACATGCATGTAGCAACAACAGCAATAAGCCAATAGCTTCCACCAAGATAAGCGTTTAACATTATAGTACACCAACTGTTAGATTAACTAACATGATGGACCAGAAACAGAGGCGTTGAGTAGTTAAACGTAATTTGACCATAAATATCGGTAGGACATAACTAGCTAGCTAGCTACATTAACATTACAGCAATCTAAAAAAAACAAAAGTACAGTACCTAGCCAGCTGGCTAGTAAAAGTTAATAATTAAATAACAAGAATCACCACCAGAAAAAGAAAAATTGACACTACCTTACCTCTAGCTGAAATAATGTCCACAAAATCGTACAATTAACGTGTCCTTACTTTTTAAAATCCTGGATCATATATATCTAAAGTTAGCTATGTACCATAGCTTGTTTGAAGCACATGACTGTGTGTTAACAACGTTGTTGTATACTGATGACGTCACTGACATGAGACGTATAGTGCAGGAGATACATGTGTGGAGGAGCACGAGAATAAAGGTGTGTTATTGAAGTTCGCTCTCAGCCTGATTGATTAGATTCGCACGATATACAGTAGGTATCGAACAATGGCGACGAGGTAAATAATTAACACGTGTAGTTAAATCTGAAAAGTGAAGTTACGTCGAGAAAAATGGACAACTCTATGACGAAGTTTGACTGCTACAATGAACCTGCCACGCTGGGACCGCGGTGGACAAGGTGGCTCACTGCGTTTGAGCTGTACGCGGATGGAAAAGGCTTGATTCTGTCTACCGACGTGATAGATTCGGTGAAAAAAGAAGACGGGCTTTACTTCTACATCACGCAGGTACAGATGTACAGGATGTTTTTTTTTACTCTTCCCAACACCGGCGAACCAGTGGATTATGATAAGGCTGTCAAGGCACTGAATGACTACTTCGTACCGCAAGTAAATACTGCGTTTGCGCGCCAAGCTTTCTACCACGTAACCGGGGGAAACTGTGCAGCAATTTGTAACCAGATTACGCCAGGCTGCCAGAGACTGTGCTTTTGCTGCTGATACTGACAATCAGATACGGGATGCAGTGTTGAACAGATGCACGTCGGATTATGTACGGAGAAAGTTGTTGGAGGAAGCGAGACTGACATTGGCTCATGCGCTGGAGATTGCATCACAGTGCGAGAGAGTGGAGACGCAGATGGCGGCGATGAGAGTGAGTGACAACAGCGTTACTGAGGGGAAAGAGACAGTAAACCGTGTTTACAGGAAAGATGGAAAATTCCAGAAAAATAAACCCAACTTTCATGGGGAAGGGAAGGAGAAGTCTGATAAAGTATGCTTCAGGTGTGGACATGGAGATCACTTCGCCAAAGACCCAGCCTGCCCAGCAAGAGGACAAGCATGCAGAAAATGCAATGAGAAAGACCACTTTGCTAAGATGTGCAAGTCGAAAGGTAACAGCAGGCAGTCAGTAAAATGTGTGAGGTCAGAGAGTCAAGACATAGACTATGCTTTTGTGATTGAAGATGACTCTAACACAGATAGGGTTACATTTAATGTAGGAGGAGTAGATTTGCTTATGTTAATCGACTCAGGAGCATCAAGCAACATAGTGGATGAGGACACATGGGAAATGCTTAAATATAAAAAGATAAAATGTGTTTCCTCCAAGGCAGCTAGCAAGCCACTGTACCCCTACTCTTCCAAAGTAGCCCTCCCACAGGTGTGTTCAAGTGCCAGATAAGTGTAGGAAAACGTGGCACTGAGGCCCAGTTCACTGTAATACAGGGATGTGGAGATTCACTGCTGGGTAGAGAGACTGCTATCAAGCTAGGTGTGCTAAGAGTAGGTACAAATATATACACAGTAACGGATGTTAAATGCGAGATACAGAGACTATACCCTAAACTGTTCCAGGGGGTGGGTAAGCTAAACACCAAGCAAGTGAGTTTACACATAGATGAGAGTGTAGCACCCGTGGCACAACCCCTGAGACGTGTGCCGTTCCATCTAAGAGAAGCAGTGGAGAAGAAAATAAACCAGCTGCTAGAAATGGACATTATAGAAAAAGTGGGTGGACCTACACCGTGGGTGAACCCTGTCGTAGTCGCTCCGAAAGCAGCAGAGGACGACATAAGAATGTACCTCGACATGAGAATGGCAAATGCAGCCATTATCAGAGGGAGATATCCAATTCCCACAGTGGACGAGCCGCTACAAGGGATGAACGGATCAGTCATATTCAGCAAACTGGACTTAAAGTGGGGCTACCACCAACTGGAGCTCACACCAGAATCGAGAGGTATCACCACGTTTGCTGTGCACACTGGTACCTACAGGTACAAGAGACTCATATTTGGAGTTTCGTCGGCGAGTGAACAATATCAATATGAGATCGCAACGGCACTGGCTGGCATCGAGGGAGTGGAAAATATCTCCGATGACATCATCATTCATGCCCCAGACCAGGAGACCCATGATCAACGGCTCCATGCAGTACTGAAAAGACTAGAGAGTTGCGAGCTGACCCTGAATGGAGAGAAATGTCAATTCAACATGGACAAGCTAATCTTTATGGGCATGCTACTCTCAGAAAAGGGCATCGGCCCTACCGCCGAAAGAGTGAGAGCTGTAGCTGAGGCGCGGGAGCCTGAGAACACATCAGAAGTGCGCAGCTTTCTGGGCTTAGCTGGCTACAGTAGCCGGTTCATACCTCAGTTTGCAAGTGTCTCAGAGCCTCTGAGGAGATTGACTAGGAAAGACACGCCCTTCCACTTCGGGCCGGAGCAGAAACAAGCATTTGTAGTGCTTAAAGAGAAACTGGCAGAGGCTGGCACTCTGGCATATTTCGACAAAAACGCTCCCACCAAAGTTATAGCGGATGCAGGGCCGGTTGGCATAGGAGCAGTTCTAGTACAAGAACAACAACGTGAAATGGTGCCGATATGCTATGTAAGCAGAAGCCTAACAGACTGTGAACAGAGATATTCACAAACAGAGCGAGAAGCACTTGCTCTAGTCTGGGCCTGTGAGAGACTACACCCATATGTATATGGTAAAAGATTTGACTTAGTGACAGACCACAAGGCTCTAGAGGCTATCTACAGTCCCACGTCAAAACCAAGTGCCCGTGTTGAGCGATGGGTGCTAAGGCTCCAACCATATGATTTCAGAGTGGTTCACATCCCAGGCAAAGATAATATTGCAGACCCCCTATCACGTCTGCTTGGAAAAAGTGCGACAGATGAGACTCATAAACATGGAACAGAGGAATATGTGAGGTTTGTTGCCACAAATGCAACACCAAAAGCACTGACCACGAGAGAAGTCGAGGAGGCTTCAGCAGCAGATGAGGAGCTGCGAGAACTGAGAAATGCTATACAAAGAGGCTGCTTTGACAAGTGCCAGGCATATGCGCCCATAGCATATGAACTGTGTGTGATTGGACAGTTAGTGTTGAGGGGGACGCGTACTGTTTTACCACACACACTGAGAGCCAGGGCCTTAACATTGGCCCATGAGGGACATTTAGGCATAGTGGGCACAAAACAACACCTCAGGAGTAAGGTATGGTGGCCGGGGATGGACAGGGCTGCAGAGAAACATGTAAAGTCATGTCATGGTTGCCAGATAGTTGCAAGACCCGATGTACCCGAACCACTACGACCTACGGCGTTACCAGTTGGGCCGTGGCAAGATCTCGCCACTGACCTACTGGGCCCACTGCCAACAGGACATTCGATATTGGTAGTTATAGATTATTACAGCCGATATTATGAATATGAGATACTGCAGTCAACTACCACAGACAATGTGATCAATAGTCTGGAGAACATTTTCAGTCGACATGGTCTTCCTATCACCATCAGATCGGATTGTGGCCCACAGTTTATGTCCTCCCAGTTCCAGACGTTCTGTCAGGACAACGCAATGCAACATGTGAAAACAACACCGAAATGGGCACAAGCCAACGGGGAAGTGGAGAGACAAAACGCTTCACTGATGAAAAGGATACGGATCGCCCAGTCGGAAGGACTGGACTGGAAGAAGGAACTCCGCAAGTACGTCACAGTCTACCGGTCTATCGACCACTCCACCACGGGAAAGAGTCCCGCGGAGCTGCTCTTCAAAAGAAAGATCAGAGGGAAGCTCCCTGACATAACAACACCACAAAGAGATCTGGAGACAAGAGACACTGACGCTGAACGAAAAGGCAAGTCAAAGATCTACACAGACAACAGGAGCAGAGCAAAGTACTCAGATGTGACGGTCGGAGATCAGGTTCTACTGAAGCAAGACAAGACAGACAAGTTCTCCGCTACATTCAACAAGACACCACACAAGGTAATCAGTAAGGATTGTAATAATGTGGTTGTTAGGTCACCAAGTGGAGCTACATACTCCAGGAACACTACGTTCGTCAAAAAGTACTTCTGATTTATCCACGGCATAGGGTTCAGCACTGCCAGTGAGGTGAATATTTCATTTGCATCTTCTCTTTGCTGTCCCTGTTATATTTGCTTTTACTTTTCTCAACTTTGGCCATTCAATGACTGTGGCTAAGTCAGTACACGTTTTTTTCTATGTGAACAAAATGGCCACGGTTGTCTACTTCCGGGTTTTGCGGAATACTATGCAAGTCTCAAGCTGAGGTAGACTAACTGTTTTGTGCAGCCTACTGCCAGATGTCTCCAAAAGCCAGCTGGTGAAATTAGCGGGGCTGCTGACAAATGATAACTGTCGCCAACTGATAAACAATGCACGAAATAAAATAATGAATAATTTGTAGCTACAGCCTTAATCTACGATCAGAACAACTTCACACAACAGTCTCTTGACGTGCAAGAGAGGAGTGAGGAAAATGGCAGCCAGGTAGTCATTTTTACTCATCAAAGGGGGAGGAACCAGGGAGGAACTGATTGTACATTTGCCTTTAATGCAGCTTCTAAACCTAAAATATCCTCCATCACAAACAATATAAGCGGTGTTGGCAAAACTACTCCGAAAGCACACACACTACCAATTACTTCAAAGCTACCCTAATAAACGTAAATGCAAAACTACATTTACTCAAAAATATACAGTAGTTAAAATCATGTTCCCCAGATATGATGCAATATATGAGCAATGCCTTATTTTCCACACATGGAGAGAACCTCTACACAGCTCAGTGGGGGGAACCAGCAAATGTGTGGCAATTGCCGGCTGACTGTTGGCAACTACAGTATAGTGGAATGGAGTGCTTATCACCAACCAGGATTAGAAGGAAAACAGAGAGGATGCAGAAATTGTTGAAAGGGGTTTTATATAGTTTAGGGCCAAAAGTAGTTGATAGTTTCAGAACACTTCTCTAACTCTTTAGTTGCAGCACTAGAGTCACCTCATAGTCAGTTACAACATTTATGCAATACCTCACAGAAAATAAAATATACAGTTTGTGAACAAGAGATACTAATGTAATCCACAGCATGCTCTACAGATAAAAATAATAACAGGAAAAGTGAGGTAAAACAAGCATGTATTTATTCTTCTGACTGCCATGCACCCCATAATCCCTAATGGCTTGTGCCCAATTGGCAGTGTATTGACCAATACATATAAAGGTCCCTGGGATATAATCAGTGGCGTGGAGTATAGTGTTAAGATTAAACCACCTGTTACATCTGAAGTTCCCCAACCACAACCACAACCAGCAACATCAATATCATGAACATTATGGATAGTATATTATTCCCATTTCCTCAAGAATTCACTGATGCAGTATGTTCCCATCAATTACCCCGTGAATGCAGAGGCATGTTCAGTGAAGAGCATCTAGAATTCATGGAAGTGGCATCTATGCAGGTTAATTTAGCTTTATTTGACTTTTGGTAAAAAGTGAATAACTATCAACTGAACCACAATTTAAGGGACTGGAACACCACTTCCAAGGCTATAGAAGTTTTTAGTGCACAATCAATAGACCATAATGGTGGAATATCCTGGTGAGTTTACTAAGAGTGACTTAAAGGTACAAAAGGTAAGATTTTTGTGTTAAAACAATGTTACAAGACCATTGTAAATCTCTGCTTATCATTGAAAAAGGCTCACTGACTGTGTTTATAGTCCTTAAAGGAGCACGCTTGTTTCAGTTGAGATTTTAAATGCTTCGGCTGCCTCTGCTGATTGTCTCTTTTGCTCACGCAATTCTTCCTCTGTAAATTCCTACAACTAAGGTTGTAGTTCTTCGTCAAAATCGGAAAGCTCGTCCTGTAACTCAGCAAAGTCAGAGCTGTCCGTCATATCACTCAGGCTAGCCAAATTAGGTTACGTGATATTTGTATGCTAACAGTTCCATATTTTTGTGGAAGTGTCATGTGATCGCCTGGATGGGTGGCAGTCTCTGTGTTCAAAGGTGGAGTTTCAGCACCCGTTACCTTCTGGGAAACGTGTTTGCCCTTAGAAGTTCTACCCCATATTTAGGAAACAGCTACACTGACAGTGATTTTAAAAAGGCCTACACACATAATTTAAGCATTTAATCCAAATAATCTCAACTGAAACTAGCGTGACAGTGCTCATTGTCAGCATAATTCAAGCTTATTGGTTAAAAATTAGTTTTCCACAGCCAATGGCGTAGGGGGGTTTCAATGTCAGCACATTTACAGAGATCGGGGAGGGATAACCAGTGTTGTTTGTTGCTGCAATTCCAGTTAGAAGTCCAAAATTACCTATTGTACCTTTATTATCATTATTACTTTTACCTTCTTTCTTTATTCAAACAAAGATAGCTGTGATATACATACAGATTTCCTCTGCATGGTGGATCTCTTCAATAGCTTTGATGTATGTTTATTTGTGGAATTAATGCCATGGTTACACACTGGAATTGATGTCTGGTATTTCCCTTACAGATGTTTTTAGTTTGTTTGCCAGCTAGCTAGCTAATTGTTAACCAAGGGTAGACAGATTCCTAAATTTGGGTAATGACTAAAAAATAAAAAAGCATGATGTTGTCCTATAGAAGGCATAATATGATAGGTACTAAATCCAAAGCAAAATGTAGGCACTTACTCAACGTGAACATTTGAGATGTTCACATTTCAAAGACCTGAGTTGCTCCTTTGTTTTTTCCAAGGATGTCCTTCTTACAAGTTACAACAAATGGTAAGCTTTTTCTGACAGTGCTGCGCTGTCTGTCTACAAACTATTGGACTGATCTTAAAGTGTTCTTCACCCAAGACAGACTTGAATCAACAATCATAAAATAACTCCCACAATACATATAAATCCCATATAGCCCCACTCGGCCACATCCCCACTCAGCTGGCTGTCTGGTAATACAGAAAAATATAAATGGAAATTATAGTATCTTCAGAATGGTAGAATGGTCTGTGTCAAAATGAATTGTGATGGTAATTGTTTAATAGAGTCCAGTTAATTCAATCTCTTCAAATGTAATGGGTCTGTCCCACTAATTTCTGATTTTACAGTTTAATTGTTAATTTGTTCTCTGGCTCAAGTGACAATGAGCCTAAAGTATCCCAGTATTCTACTGCTAAATGATGAAATGTACTGTTTAACACCTCTGGATAGCTGCCAGGTCCAAGATAATCACAGTATGAAGAGAGCTACATTTGCTGGACATTTCTTTCATTTTTCCTCTTCCATTTGGGAAGGAAGCCATTTGCTGTTTTAAAAGGCTTTTATAATCCCACTGTTAAGTGCACTTGTATCTGAAAGTGGACTAATTAATCCATTCACAAGTCAGACTATGGTGGAATTATGCATATATAAAGAAACAATTTTATTTGGCCATACAAACTACGACTGGCTCATGGATACCCAGCAACCAATAAGGGATTTTATTTGGCAAGGAGAGTCATTCCCCAAACTGGGGATGGCCCTGCACCCAGACCTTCAAGCAAATGTGTGTCCATCTATTGTTATGGTTTTGGCGTTAAGCTACAATTGTGGTCGCTTCAGACATTCAGGATAATGTGTCTGTTTTACAAGTTCCCCCAAAACACATTTTAACCATGGCAAAAGAACCTTTGTAACATGCTGAAGTGTTTTTTTTGCCATCAACTACAATGATGTTGCAGACGGAATCAAAGCTGAATGTCGGCAAAAGTCCACATATCAACCATTTCTAAGCAGGACAGGATTCATGGGCTACAGTGTCAACCGTTCAGGTGGGGCCAAATTTAGCCGTTAGATCATATTCATATTGTGTTCATAACAAAGCACAACACAACAATGAGCCGGTGTTTGCTCCCCAATTTCTTTGCTTTCAGCCATGTATTCTCATCTCTCATCTGTGAGCCCATAGTTAAGTCATCCATGTTACTTCCTAATTAATTAAATGTTCACTCAAATAATTATTTATTTAGTCTTTGACACAGATGTGTGCATAATCCATTTATTTAAGCACTAATCCTAATTAGTCATTTATATTTGGCAAAAATAAAATTATAATAAAATAAAAATAAAAGATATGCAAATATAATTGTATCGCTTTCTCACATAAATGAAGTAAACACAAATGGACTTACTTCATTGCAATTTGCTGCAGATGCACTCAGATCTGTTTTTAACAAGCTGTTCAGTTGAACTCAGTGAGTTTAAAAATGAAATAGAACAAAAACCAGTACAAGTCAGAGATACAGGAGTACTTGGAAGTTGCGCTAAACCTAAAATGGCCCCGAGATCTTTCTGGCAATTACATTTCACACATTTCCTTCCCTCCCTCTTAATGGGTGAAAAAGGAGTGTATCATTCTCAAGCTAATTGATATAACTCCCACACCAAAAGCCTATTAGGCACTTTTTCAGCCACCTTCCTGTATTCATTGATACCTTGGCTGAAGATCCTCACTGAACAGATAAAACACTTGAGGCCCCACGTCCCTCAAACAATGCTTTAATTACTTCCATTTGTGAATTGGCCTGGGGAAGTAGAGATCCTGCACTGCCTGATGAAGGTACGGCCTGTACAGAAGAAAGAGCTGGGATTTACGGCCTGAGGGTTGGGAGATTCTGTATGGTTATAGTCTTTAAGCAACCAACTGTGTGTAACCTTGACAACCTTGCATCTGAAAACAAGCAGACTGAGAGGAATGGTTCCCTTTCCCTGAGTGGATTATTCCAAGGGTTGTTTCTCAAATATGCAAGTCAAGCACCACAGTGTATCCCTTCTGAGAGATGCCTCTGCAGCCCATGAAGTGGATTCAGAGACTCTTGTGAGGTTTCTCAGCCAGACAGGGTCTTCTCATTGACTCCTCTGTAGTGCTGTTGGTGGGATTTTAAAAGACTTTGTGTAGATATGCCAATACCCTCGTAGCAATGCCTGGAGATGGAGGATCATATTCTATATACAGTGGGCTCCATAAGTCTCGGGAGAAAGACATACTTTCTTTCTTTGGCTATAAGTAAGGAGGGCAAAATAGATTGTTAGAATGAAGACCACAGTGTGTGCATGTGAATGCAGTACATTTCTCACAGAAAACTTAGTTTGTCCACGTTTTTGCTTCACAGCAGTGGTGATCAGACTTACAAGAACATAGTGTGTTTTTAGCCTTTACTGATCCCCGTACGAGGGCAGTATAATGTAGCTAGGATAAACCAATAGCTCTAACCCATGCAATTAGCTTTTTAATGGTCAGTCAAACTATATAAATGCCAGCATTCAATTATGGTCAACGGGACCAAAAATTTCTATCGCACCATCCAGAAATGACAAAAGTCCCACCATAGGATTGACTTAAATCTTTATATATTTTTGTTATCGTTATCAATTGCTCTTGCCCACGGTGAGTGAGTTTGTTTGATCTGAATGTACAGTTACTATGTAAATTGGGAAGGATTCAGCATTGTTATTTGATAATAGACCTGATATGTCTATTATCAAAATCTGTTTAAACTATTCACCAATCAGCTGGGACTTATAAGTTTTAAGGCAGGATATAATGAGTGTCCAGTGAAAATATTGACCTGGCTATCAGTCAGAATTCTGAGAGTTCGAACTGCTGTCTGGAGTGCAATTTGGGCAGCTATAGGTTCCTTTTATCTCTTTACGTGTTAAATAATGCGTGTTTAGCTAAACATTTATTTGCAACTGTAAGTTGCCGTTGCATCGTTTGTGGTACACTATCATATCTTAGTTATATATCCAGCTAGTTCCATAGCCAAATAAGTTGCTTGGTCATAATATAGTTGGTTAGCTAAAGTGAAAACTTCAAAAAGACAAAACATATAAATTGTGTTGTGCAGCACAAAGTCAACATTTCATAAAATCACCTGTTCGGTGAACATTTTCTTACTAGAATGCTATGAAAAGACAACAGTCCCATTGTCACTGTCAACTTTCCAAAACAGTGCATCTTGTGGTTTGAGGGTGTTTGTTGCTGCAATTCCTCTCTTGACCGTTAGGAGTCCGAAATTACCTATTGTACCTTTAACACTTGGTGCAAGAAACTCTGTGAAGCTGGTTGTCGTTTCGGCATGGTGTGTGACAGGAAATACACGACAGTAACTATGTTTGTCTGACAACTTAAAAAAAGGAATGTTTTCCTTCAAGTTATAACACAGCATCTAGCATATTCAGTGTTTCCCGCAGTGGTTTATAGTTATGGCGGGCCGCCTAAACAAAAAACAGCCCCACCTTAACTAATGTTGGATTAATAAATGAAAATCGATTCGAAAGAAAAATCTGAAATAAGAAATCCGACGTCAAGCAGCAGCATTTGCAGCAAATAACATTGTGCAGTTTATCATTGAATCGTTATCAAATTGGAAAGTGACTAATCATAACTCCATAAAATACCAGCATAACTTGTCTAATATTTCCCTAATTATGAACCTCATTGTTTTGTCATGGTATTGCGAAACCATGACTTTTGCACATCTGTCAACATTTATAACAGCAGCTTAAATTAAAGGAATAAGCAAACCAGCTACCCCCAATACAATACATTTCAGGCACATCATTTATTTTTTTGACAGTAACGGAAATAACCACACATTACAACAGTGGTATGCAGAACAGCTTCTCTGAACACACAATGCATCATAACTCGAAGTAGATAAGTTACAGCAGTAGAAGCCTAAAAAAGTGCTTGGTGAGTATATATAATGCACATGATATAATTTGTATATTATTCCTTCTTGCTTGTGTCCTGTATTTCTCTCCCAGAGACTGAAGGCCTCCTTAGTTTGCAGAATCAGAGCTGTGTAGCTCCCCTACAAAAGAAACCTTTGAACTACAAATCTAAAAACATCTAAATTTCGAAAAACAAATGGAAAAAAACAGCCACAGTGAGTTCTGGTAAAACAATCATTGATCCTCTCCGTTCTGATCTTTCCTCAGTTTTTCTTTTTCTTTCCGTCTTCCAGTGCTGTGTTCTACATTAACCCCCCCTCACGCCCCCACATCCAATGCAAAAAAATCACAGAATGACTAATCTCTAACACCTAATGTGGTATGATAACTATTTCCTCATGCAAGAGAGATTTGCATGTCCACATTTTAACCTTTTGTCAATACACCACCTACACAAGTACACTCAAATGTGGGCTTACTGCACTTTGGTGAGAGAAAATAAAGCCTGTATCCAGCTATAGTGTTGACTTATTTATTTTATTATTGTTTATTTTTTTACAATAAAAAAGTTATTCCTTACAAAATATACATGCGTACTCCAGATATTAGAATCTAGTGTGTCTCCTCACCATACATGCAGATATTAATAATTTACGCGGACATCAACAGCTGGGGTTTCTTGCATCGTCACAGTCCAGTGCACATTCCCTGCCAAAAAAAAAAATCCCCAAGGAATTTCATAAAATTAGTCTGCCTTTGTTTGGCATAGCATGAATGGAGAGCAACGAGTGGGAGCTTCCTGGTAAAACCTACAGACAGGCCCACAAACTGATTTAAATGAACGTTATCTAGATTAATATTTTGAACCGGTGTGGCTGATCAGTGCCTCCACTTTTATCACTTATAACTCGACTGCATTACCTGACTGAGTTTTTAAAATGTGTAAGTAATATAGGTATTTGCCCCAGTAAGAGCTGTTTAATTCTGCTGCTGGGGTACCACTGGAATACAGGTACATTCAGGGCCAGTGTCTGGTGTCAACTTATCAACCGGTATCCACGGTAGCCTCCCTATACAGAAGCATGCATCACTCATACATGTGCCGCACATTTTTCTCCCAATGCAAGGGTATTTATAAATGATAATCTATTAGCATTTCACGCACGCATTTGTACCTACAACTGAGAGAGTGGGTAACGTATGAAAAAGAGCACAATACAGGCACCTACTGAAAATAATAGTCAGCCAACCACATTGTCAGGTTATTCAATTCTTCAACAGATGAATATTTGAAGGTCTATAAATGTAGCCTGCACTTCTTCAAGAATTTGTTTCAAGACCCAAAATGACTTCTGTTTTACTGTTACTGTAGGAGGCAGGAGGAGACAGGAAAGTGAACAAATTGACTAAGAAGCTTCAGGGTAAATTGGGCACTGCATAGCACAGTTGATGTGTGCTTTACAAATATCACGAATAGAGCAAGGAAGTATTAATATGCTGGCAGTGCAGTTTTATATATATAATGGAATGTGATTTTTTGGACTACTCCTGTATTATGCGGATCTCCTCTGCCCCTTCTCCTAACCTGGCAAAGCACAGATTTTACATAAGCAGTGTTATGCAAAAACATTAAGCCAGGTGCATCCCACTGAGACACTTGTATGCAGTGAGGAGACATGCCCCAGAGCCAGCAATGAACCAGCACCGGTTGTGGCTGTGAATGTCAAAGGAAGGCAATGTTTTTTGCTTAATGTCACCCAGTGTAAGCACGGGTCTTTAGTATGAGGCTGGGAAATGCAGTATCTTATCCAAAGTCCAGTGCAACTGAAATCAGCTGTAGATATGTACTGTATTTCTTACAGGTGTCGAGTCATGGTCACGTAGAAAAGTTTATTAATACATTTTTTTTTTTACTCACTCACTCAGGAATGGGTCATAGGAGTGTATGAGGTTGGTCCAGGAATGAGTCTGTAGTCCACTAGTCTGTGCTATATGTGTATTTTACAGGTCCCTAAAAGGTACTACATTTCTAATTTCAGTCTAATATTGTTTATCTAGTTCCCGATATTAAGAACCAGCGCTCTGAACAATGACTGGGTGTTTAATGGTGCCGTGCATTGCATCAGGCCAATAAAAACATTCCCAGTACTTGTTTCAGAATCAGCCGCTTATGTGTAGTTGGTCTCTCTGGGACGTTGTGTGGCAACAAACACACAGAGAATTAAATAAAGATGGCTTCCATCAGTCATCATTCTACTACTTTTCCCTGAAATGTAGTGACGATGATTCTAGTCCCAGGGTAATTCTCTATCTGTTTCCCAGCTTTATTTCTAGTTAGCTGATCCTCCACACTATCGGAAAAACTGTAAGAACGTCTGATAACTATAACAGTTCATGAACTGTAAATTCAGGCAACATTAATGTACATACCTCTCTGTTCATTACATTCACCTCATGAAAACTATGTCAAGCAAAATGGGGAATATAAATAAAGAACTTACTCATTAAGATAAATTAAGGTCCAAGGCCTTTAATACTTTAAAAACCAAAAGCTGAAAATGTTATTCCTGAAGGTTAATTACATACATAACGCCAGTATGTTGAATAGTGTTTTTGTTGTTTTCATTAAGATTAATCTTGCCTATTTTGTTGCGGGGAAGCAGAAAACATAATGTTCCATGGGTCTCCTGTCCATAGGGAAATCTGGAAGGAATGTTTGCAGATTAAATCATTTTCTTTAGCTTTCTAATTCAATCTAAAGACTAAATAAGAATGGATTTCTTTTCCTCTGTGCAACTTTAGTAATGTAGATAGTGCTAAGTAACATTTACCATATGTCCTACGGTGCTATAATAAATCAGTGGAGCATGCTGTTGATTTGTTTTAGTTGAATGGCTGTTTTTATTACCATTTAGTCATTTTAATCTCACTTTCTTTTTTCCTAAAATTGTTTGCACAGTGTGATATGTGGCAAAATGGACAACAACACCCTGCCATAAAATAATCTTCTTGGACAAACAATGGCTGTAACAGCTAGAAAATGCAGCAATACCTTCGCTGGTGATATTTTTGACCTATCGCTATTTCTCTCTCTCTGAAAAGGGAACATTAATAACAACTTCATGTTCAAGAGGCTGCCGTACACAAATCCATAGACCGACCGCATGCATGTGTTAAACGGGGGAAACCTCATCCGTTCAACGGCATTCATTTGGGAAACGAGAAACAATCTCTTGCCGTCACTGTTTCATTCTGAGCACGGAGCTCAGAACTGAGCGGCCTGCCAGCTCTAAAATGCAGCTATGTAACAGATAATCTCTTGTGTGACTCGATGAGCCCCACAGTCAGAGAGGTCCCTAATGCATGTGTACTTACCTGGAGTGCTGTAGCCTACTTCCAAGGGAATCGGGGGGAGGGGGGCATAAACTTTAATTTCTCATTCGGATGCGCTGTTATTGTTGTTAACCCTCCCTGCGTTGACGGAGAAGCACGGCAGCCATTCTTTTCAGCTGCTTGCTTTAATTCACAGTGCCGCATGCATTAGGTAAATGGACTCACAGGTGACTGGGAAAGGGATCGTTCTCCCAGTTTTCACTGGAACGAGAAAGGTGAATGTATCAAAACATTACTGTAGCCTCTTATCAATTAAAGCTGACTCATAGTCATCCATTGTCGTTTTGCCTACTAAAGGTCAAGGGGACCTGTGTAATGTATTGTAAAAGGCATACAATAGACATGTGTACAATGCATTTATTGTTTTTACTTTCATCTGTTCATGTCACTTTGTTTTATGAATCACTAATATGCTGCATTTTTAGAACTGTCCACTATGTAGGTGCAGTATATTGTTTATTTAAGTGTTATGGAATGAGAACCCGTGGTATATTGTGGCTATTGGCACAGCTAGCAGGGTGGTTAGGCACGACAAAGGTCCACTTTAAAATCACTCGTTTTGTTTTAATGGTAGGCTACTAGCAGCGAGATGATGATGATGATAAACTCAAGTTACATTAATTTTGGTTACAAAGTAGTTAAAGGTGATATTAGAAATGTGGAGTAATATTAAAATATGTGTGAACTGTCCATTTAGCTGTGCCTATATCATGGATATTAGCACGGCTGGAACGCAAACTGACCAATAGAAACAATGTTGTATAATTACTGATACACAAGGTTGTTGAAACTGACATCTCTTTTTAGAAGTTTTAATATTTTGTTATTACCTGCTGAATGCTGCCCAATGCATTGACATTCTCTACACTATTGCACAGTCCCCCTGAGCAGGGGAGCTGAATAAACAGAGGAATAAATGTATTCTCTTGTATTTCTAACTGCAATTTATTACCAGCCATTGTACTGTCTCTCATCATATGACCTAGTTTTCTCAGGTACAAAAAACACACATTGTACTGGGAATTATACCTTTTCATATTGCAATTCTGATTATTGCTGCAGACATATCTGTATAATTGGCTGGCTCCATTCTGGCTTCATTCTCCATTTTGGCTCTGCAGGGCCGGCACTGTTATTAACACGCCAACGTGAGCTCTCCCCAACAATTACATGAAATCAATCAGAAGCTAAAATGCACATACAGAATGAAGAGACTGTCACTATCCTGCAGATTTCTTCATTCTTCAGACAACGAGCCTGTAATGTGTGAGAAACGCATGCACTCACACGCATAATGTGACCTTGCCCCCTTGTCTCATTATTATGGAATTATTATCTCATGGTGTATAACCAGCAACATTATCTACATCGATAGCAGTAGCAGACAAGCTGTTGCTCAGGTCAAAGGATTGCTTGGTTTTTTCATCCACAATCCTGCTTTGAAAGCTGGATTAGGCAGTGCCGGAGATATTTTTGGTTTTTGTTGAGTCTGAAACCTTGAATTGGTAACTGGATTCATTATTCTTGATGGATGCAGGTGACTGCATACTTATTTCAGATACCTAATTGGTCAAAATAAGAATGGATTATTTCATCATAATTGAAAGATGATATCAGCTCTGATAGAGGATTGTGGGTCTCTGGCTATGTTTAATACTAGCACTGTATACCATTCTGAATAAGGGACTTATTGTATTACAAAGGTACGCTACAATAATGATATACTGTAACTGTACTGATAAGGTTCTATTGATCAGGTAGGCAGCTGATAGACGCAAGCACACTTACAATACACACATGCATGCATACTCTCTCTCACACACGCACTTACATACATACCAACAAGTGCGCCGACAATCTCCGTCACACACACGTGGGCACACACACACACACACACACACTACATACATGAATACTCAAACACAGATGCAACATTTGCAACCACAAGGTTGCTTGCACCGATAAATACTGTATATACTCCAGCATTCACACACAAACGCACAAACACCCACACTCATACACTCAAACACACAAACACCCACACTCATACACTCAAACACACAAACACCCACACTCACACACTCAAACTCACAAACACCCACACTCAAACACACAAACACCCACACTCATACACTCAAACACACAAACACCCACACTCATACACTCAAACACACAAACACCCACACTCATACACTCAAACACACAAACACCCACACTCATACACTCAAACACACAAACACCCACACTCATACACTCAAACACACAAACACCCACACTCATACACTCAAACACACAAACACCCACACGCATACACTCAAACACACAAACACCCACACTCATACACTCAAACACACAAACACCCACATTCATACACTCAAACACACAAACAGTATTCAGTGCTGCGCGGGCCACTGTGTCTCCCACAAACAGGATTATCCTTTGGTCTCCTGAAAGCGGTTTGAAGTTTCTCTCCTGAAGGTGCAGGAGATGAATGGCTGATATAATGGAGCCTGGCAGAGGCGCTAAAGCCAGAAGAACATTCGGAAAGGACAAAGGGAACTGCGCGGCGGAGGTGGACGGCTCGCGCGGGGGGCGGGGTGGGGGTGTTGCTGGAACTATTTCTGCCAAGTCAGAGAGGAGAGAGCAGAGGCTGACATGGGCTGTGAAGGAGGATTCCGTCGAACAATTGAAGGCAGTTCGGCTCAGCAGCTGGTGCTGGTAATCACTGGTTGTAATAGACTATCTGCGGCAAATTGGAATAATTCCTCTCTAATTACCCCTCAGCAGGTAGAAAGACTGTCAGATAAAGCTCTGGTCTTTATTCTAGGGGAGAAATAATAAAAAATGATATTTTTATCTGTGTCCCGGTATGGTAAGCAGGAACTGAACAAAGCAAATTTAACGGGCCTGCGACTCCCAGTCGCTGTTGCAGATGACTGCATTGTGATGGTGGTACAAGTGTTTTGTGGTGTTTGTTTCAAATAGGCTCCTTGTTTTCAGTAAAATATGCCCTGTTTCTTCTCTAAAGTGTTCCACAGCTACTTTCAACTCGATTCTAACCAGTAAAGGCTATCCGAGTATAAAGCTTTTATTACTGTTTGTAATTCAGTACAACCTCATTTGGAAATTGCCTCTGGGTCACAGTTACTGCTAAGAAAACTGAGTTTAGCAGGAATTTCACCAAAATCTCATCAGCATTTCACCTTCGAAAGCTGACTTATTGACTGTTGGGTGGCACATTTTCCTCATTGTAAGAATTATACAGCATGTTATGCGCCATTTTATTGAACTGTCATACTGTAAGTATTTGAAACAATGTTCTCATACAGTAAGAGGACAACAAAGTAACCAAGATGTTTATTTGAAACATTAATTGTGAGCAACGACTGTATACCTGCATCATTATTGAGCTTTGATAAAAGTGCGCTCCTTAATTAGACGATAAATGAAATTTGCTGTTGCTGCTTACAGACACAAGAAAAATGCCCTTTCATTGGCCAGGGAGGACTGAAGACAAAAAGCAAAGAGATTCAACACTGCCCCCAAAAGGCTGTTAACTGAACTACATATGATTTTTGACAGAAATTAACAATTACACCATAAAAAAATATACAATTTATTCTCACTCACTAAGGATAAATAACATGACTACATACACACATTTTTAAAACTGGCCTTTCTTTAATGTTGTTTAAAATTGTGAGGTCCGGTACAGTAGATTAATTTAATTGCTTCTGTAAAATGTCAGACTGTAGATGTATCAAATGTGAAAGAAACTAAAGAAATATACAGTTTAGACAGAACAGATAAGTAGCTAAACAGCTATACAATAGTCAGAGGGAGTGTCTTTCTAAGTACTGATCCTACATGTGGACTGGTTTGTTTTTCACAGTGCTTGGCCCAAAATCTACTATTGATGTAGTGAGCTTCTGTCCCCTGCTTGTAAAGAAAGAAATAAAACTATATCACAACCATTAAATAAATGATAACATCTTGACAAGCATTTAGGAACATGTGTCCAAACGCATTTCAGACATAAAAGAGTGTCGGAAAACAGATGTTAATGCTACCATTAAGTCTGGTTATTGACAGTTGACCATAGAGTGACAACACTGCCTGACCTTGGTTGATATCTCTAGATCAGTGGTCTGAGGATGACCTGCCAACCTATGGATCATGCAGCCTAAATGTTCCTCCCTGTTTGCTGGCTCCACCGGTTATTGGGTCCCCAATTTGAACTATGAGTTGAGCATTTAATATAAGCTTCCTTTGAAAACCGCCCAGTGCCACATACAGTACTGCAGTGGGCTCCTGCAGATGTAGGCACAGTTCACCGGATTGCAACAGCTAAACCCATGTGAAAGGGATCAATTTTCTGAAACATCATTATGGGTATTTGCCAAAATAATCACCGTTGCTTAGCTACCGTGAAAAGGATTTTCGTTCGGCTAGTCTGTCGATCGGTGCCAGGGTGCGGACGTCGACCGACCAAGCCAGGGAAAGGCATGAAAATAATTAATCTGCTTTTTATTAAACAATACCGGTTTACCGCGTGTTCCAGGGAGGGCGTCCACGTAGGCCTTTTGTTTTCCTGAAAGGGGTTCCCCTCATTCCCTGTCCCGGGGCTGCGAGGCAGAGCGTCTCGGTAATCTTCGCGTCCTGTGAGCGGAAAAGGCCGTCCGGACAACGGCTGGCCGGTAGCGTGGGCAGGCAGGGGTTTATTTTTTCATTAAAGGAAAGAGATTTGGGGCTAGAGATCCTGGGCGGCAGTGATTGTGTGCGTACGAGAGAGACAGAGAGAGAGAGACACAATCACGGTTATTGTTTTTGGCTGCACAATAAAGTAATTTTGATTCTTTTTTTCGGGGAAAGGTTGTCGGGTGGGCGGGGGAGATGAGGCAACGACGGCGGGTATCTTTGTAACGAACGCGTCCCCAGACGCTGAGAGGGGATAGGGTGTCCTCCTCCTGATAAGGCCTCCCCTATTGCCTCCTCTGTCCCCCTCCGACAATTTGGACACCGAAAATCTATTCCTATCCAGATAAGAGACCAGAGTTGAATTTAGATGGAGAAACAGCAAATGCTGTTTGCAGGGCTTTGAGGGGGGGGAGGGGGGGTCAGTGGTATAATCACCGAATCTGTTGTTTGGCCACAAATGACCGGCTTAGGCAGATACGTCAGCGAGGACGGGGCGGCTGTGGCGGCTGATATAGGCAGGGATTTTTTGGGGAAGAGAGGAAACAAAGAACAGATTTGTGGCGTGTTTGCACAGAGCGATGGAAAAGAGCACTCCGCCCGGAAAGGGACTCTGCTCCGAGCTTTGTGGGCTTACGGGAGGGCAGTGGGGGCCAGAAGGAAAGACGGCAGGAGGTTTGGAATGCCTGAAAGGGAGGCTGTGGGGTATTTTGATTGTTGCTCTCTGCTAGGGCTTACTTGTGTTGTGCAGACGGCTTCAAGTTAAACAAGTTGATTAATGGTAAGTAAATATATATTTCACACCATTCTCTGGAAACTCTTGAGGCTGTTTTGTGTGAAAATCCCAGGAGATCAACAGTTTCTGAGATACTCAAACCACCCTGTCCGGCACCAAGAAACATTGTACCGCCAAACCGACTTAGATCACATTTCTTCCCCATTCTGACATTTGGTCTGAAAAACAGCTGAACCTCTTAACCATGTCTATACACTTTTATGTCTTTAGTTGCTGCCCCATGACTGGCTGATTAAATATTTGCATTAACAAGCTGGTGAACAGGTCTACACAATAAAAATGCTTGCTGAGTCTATACTGTACATACAGTATATAACTACTGCATTCTTAGTATGCATGTCTTGTTTATTTAACAAGTGTGATAACAAGGGTACATAAGCAGCAATTGGCATGTACCATCAACAGAGAAAAACAGAGTGCTGATGTGCAGCTTGCAGTCAATGCACAGCGTACAGAATGTTTGTTCGTTTGATTGATTGGTCACTGGAATGAGAAATGGATTCACACTAATTCTGTGCATTTCAGGGTCGCTGTGCTCAATCGAAACATCATGAAGGTCGGTTTTCCTATTCGAGAGCATCTGTCATGATATGGCAGAATTTTTAAGTAATGGTAATGTTCATTCGACACACACACACATACAGTATATGGTACGATAATTTAGCAATTTTGTGCACAAATTCTTGATGCCCAACTGCTTTAACAGTAAAATCATTACCCATAACCCCCATGGCAACACAACCATTTCTGTACTTGCTTTTATGGATGAAGTCTGCTTTGGAAAATACGCCGATCCTTTGAATCAGAGGGTGAAATTCAGCCAGGAGTTATAGATTTTCACCCAAAACGTTGTTGCCTGAAGGAGCCTGATGACTCTCTCTAAATATCACCAATTTCCATGCTGCCTGAGAATTTGTATTGCCGGCATCAATTTTCGATGTTTCACATTCACAAAATTAATGACCTCGTTTAGTCAGACCTGCTTGGAGAGGTAATTAAGATACCAAAATGCTGATAATAGATTTTCACACATGACGTGTTTCTGAATCATCCATCCTTGTCTGTGCCTGGCCGAGTAGCTCCGTCATCAAAATGCCACCGCCTGTTAGCACGGAGGAAAGAGCTATGGCCCTGAACGGTGTTATGCGCTGACATTGGCAGGTAGGGTCCGCCTGGATTGGCCCCGTAAATTAGCCGCAACGTTGCTAACCTGTACTTTCTCACTGTGAGTCAGCCACCGAGCTATCTCTGCATTCTGTATTTCTCCCTCAGTGTTTGTTCTCTTTCACTCTCTTGTCCAAGGCTGTTGTCTAGCATGGTGGTATTGTCAGTGCCAAATGGATGACAGCTTTCTGATCTTTGAAAGCAGGTATATTTCTTGTGTAGTACATAGACAGAAAACATGTATTTTGCAACAGTGCCCTGTTCGGATTTGTACAACTGGATCACGTCATGACATGGAATGTTCGTCTCACAAAACATCCAAGCAGTCTGGTCGGTCTTCAACCTTATATTCATTGCTTTATTTCAAATCCAATGTGGTGGAGTATTGAGCCAAAAGAACAACAAATGTTGTTCTTAGTCAAATTCAAATTGGTCAGGTTACCTTGATTCAAGTAAAATAACACAATATGCAGCCAATTTGTTGTGGTATTAACACTGGATTTTGACCACACAGAAGTTCATAGTCACAGATTTCTGTAGAAATCATACTTTTCAGCTTGGCCCCAGATATTGTTTACAACAATCACAATCTATTATGCTTGATTTGAGTAGTCAGCACCTCCATTGATTGCTTGGTCTTTCTTGAACATTGCAAGAAAATGTATAAATATCAACAACGGCCTGTGACCATAAACCACCACTGGAATTTTTTGAGACAAAGACTACAATGTAAACAGTTAACATGGAAAAAAGTTAAGCTGTATTCATATCAGTGAAATCACTTGAAATCACAAAATATGTGGTGACATGCAAATGCATAACATTAGGCTTTAAGTATGATTGCCATCTCTTTTATAAAAGGCTAATAATCTAAAACCAAGCTTACCAATATTGCAATAGTTATAGTAAGTCTCTAGGCCACGATTCAATTAAATTCAGTTTTATTGTATTGCGCTTTTAACAGAAGACTGTGACAAAGATGCTATACTGAGGGGTAGAAACTGAGTAGCAGAAGAGCAAACACCGGACCTGATCCCCCAAAATAGCAAGCATGTGAGGCACTATGCACTGCTTCGTTAGGAAGCTAGGTATAGTAGATATGACAATTGTTATTGGTGGATTTCAGAATTTAATTTGGTTTGAAACTGTGAAAAAAGTAAAGTCAAATTAGTCCCCACTGGGAGAAAGGGAGTCCCTAGTGATTTTGTACCGGTGCAGATACATCGGAAAGATATTTAACTTCGTGACTTTCCGCCCCTTCTTGCTTCCCAACACAACCCCCCCCACCACCATACAGACTTTTCCAAAACCAAGATAAGCACTATTTCTGTTTTCAGCAAGAATTTGCCTTCGCTTGAGTAATACGTGCTCAAAGGTCATTCGATGTCAGTTCAAAAGTGTTTCGCTCTGTAGGAAACCGTATCAATACCGGAGAAGAGCTAGTGTTGAATAAAGATGTAAAATGAAGAAACAAAATTCAATACCTCATATATCTAATAGAAAGTCTTGCCCAAAATTGATTTCATTCTTTTAATTTCAGGAGCTGGCTTGGCTTGCATTTGCATCAATCAATAGTGCATCTCCTCAGGTTAGGATAGGTGAGATGAACATATGGAGCCTTCTGCACAGCATTGTGACTGTTGCGCTAGGCTATTGAGTTAAAGCTCAGTTTTTCTCATTGAGGGTTAGATGAACTGTAGGGGACAGGAAGCTTCTCTAACTGTGGAGAACAAACAAACAAACCACTTATAAGCTGCATGGAAACACTGAAATGTGATATGAAGGAGGTGAAATGTGTTTTGCAATAAAAAAATAAAAGTCTATAAAAAAATATAATACGTGATGTTTTCAAAGAGCTCAGTATAATAATTACAATGCGAGCTCTCAGTGGGTAAGTCAAGTGTACCCTGTATAATGCATATAATAGGTTTAAGCCCTGGCCATCCATTGGCATTGAACAACAGACTGGAAACATCAATATAAAGTCAATTTACCCTCTGGTACTGACCGGGTCACCAGTGGACAATAAAACATTTCTTAACGCATTTTTGTTCAGTCAAAATGTGTAATGTGAAGTATACCACATTGAATATACACTCAGTGAGCACATTATTAGGTATTTATTAAACATTTTTTTCTTCCGTCTTCTGCTGCTCAACCAGTCTGGCCCTTCTCCTCTGACCATTCTCATTAACAATGTGTTGTTGCCCGCAGAAATGCTCCTCACTGGATGTTTTTTTATTTAATTTTTTTTATAAAAAAGGCTGTTACAATCATTCCACAGTCAAAGTCACTTAAATCACATTTCTTCCCTATTCTGACATTTGGTCTGAACAACAGGTGAACCTCTTGACCACGTCTGCATGATTTCATCCATTTAGTTGCTGCCACATGATTGGCTGATTAAATATTCTCATTTCTGAGTGGATTTAAGTTAGCCAAGGTTCCTCAAGGTACTGATGCATTGGTTTCTCACACAGCATACCAGGTACTCACAGGAAAGCAGTTATTACCATTAGTCACCATTAATCACTAAATTGTAAATGGTAAATGGCAGGCATTTATATAGCGCCTTTATCCAAATCGCTGTACAATTGATGCTTCTCCATTCACCCATTCATACACACACTCACACACTGACGGCGATTGGCTGCCATGCAAGGCCCCGACCAGCTCGTCAGGAGCATTTGGGGGTTAGGTGTCTTGCTCAGGGACACTTCGACACAGCCCGGGCGGGGGATCGAACCGGCAACCCTCCGACTGCCAGACAACTGCTCTTACTGCCTGAGCCATGTCGCCTACACTAGCTCAATATGTGCTCCCTCCTGTAGTAATTTGTAGTCTTTAGGAGGAAAAATATTTACAAGTAGTTTGTGTGTGGGGGCAGCAAAAGAATAAATGCTCACTTTACATGAATTTGGGTGGCACAATGGCAATTCAATAGGGACGTCTGGCAATGCCAAATAAAGGAAAAATGGAAAGTGAAAGCTGGCATTGTGCCAGAATGCCTGGGCACATACCCTACAATTTTGCAATCGCATGAAGTAGAGCCAGAGGGAAGGACAGAAGAGGCAGCCAGGGAGTGAACGGCAGAACCAATGTTTCTCCGTCTAACTGGGATGTCAGCATGCCACTATAACAGAGAACTTATGAACAAACTGAAATGATTATTGCCTTTTGCCCTGTGTTTTTTCCACTTTTGCTCTGTGTGTGCTAACTACGCTTGTCACAATCAGAAGCTGAACATGAATAAAGAGACATCGGGAGGTACAGCAACATTTCCATCGATGAATAGTTTTCTTTTATTTTCTATTATCTGCAGTTTTCTGCCTTCCGTTTGTTTTTAAGCCTGTATAAAGGATGATAGACCCTGAAATATGGCTGGACAAAACTTTACACAACGAAACATGAAAATGCATGTAAAAATATTCCTAGAAAAGGTACAAAAGAGTGAGAGACGGGGAAGGAGACGACAAGAGCACACGGTGTAATGTGGGACTGCTGGCATTGAGAAGCAGCGATAACTGCTTTTCCATTCATCGTCAGCAAAAGGAGCCAGCTTACAAACAAAATGCATCAAAGCACTCATTCTCTACTGTTCCCTTTTATGAAGGAAGGACACTCTTCACACTCATGCACAAACAGAAAAAGACATGCATGCATACACATAAACACACTCATGCATACACACCACACACACTCTGCTTTAATGACAGAAAAATTGCAATGCTACATGCCTATGCTGTTATGAATGGAACGACTGTTGTTCATTACATTACATTAATGGCATGTGGCAGACGCTCCTATCCAGAGTGACGTACAGTTGATTAGACTAAGCAGGCAACAATCCTCTCTTGGAGCAATGCAGGGTTAAGGGCCTTGCTCAAGGGTCCAACAGCTGTGCGGATCTTATTGTGGTTACACCGGGGATCGAACCACCGACCTTGCAGGTCCCAGTCATGCACTTTAACCACTACGCTACAAGCCACCCTATCATGGTGCCATAATCATCGGAACCAGGAAGGGGGGGTGGTATCAAATCTTAATCTGTGCAGCCTATATTTCTTTCACAATTACCTTTATAATGAGTATGACTGCCTGGCTAACATATCTTCACTGTTACTATGATATATAAATATAAAAGTAGCGCGAATGAAAAAATCAAGCTATCATAACCTACAGTTGCTTTGGGGAGGAGAGGTGAGGGGGGGTTCAGGAAACTTTGTAAAACTTATAAAGTATGTCCTGTCATAAAAGAATTAATGCACCATGCTGAAACATTTATAAAAATGATCAATTCATTGAAACGTTATTTGCATAATTGCTCCCTTGCACTCCCACATTGTTTCAGTAATTAAATGCATTTTCGTTTTTAGTCAAACAAAATGCTTTATGTGTATGCAGCCCTACATGGTAGAAGCCATCATTAAGCATTTCTCTTACATTTGACAAGCAATGTTTAAACACAACTTACACCAGAATCTAATCCTTTGGCAATCACAGATGGTGTCAGACAGTTGTAATTAGAACTACAAATTGTGTTTGTCATACTAATCCAATTTTAGACTGCTATATCCAAAGAGAGACATACAAAGGCTGACACAATTCTCTGGTGTTATTTGTGCAATGGCTATTTTAATAAACCTGAATTTCTCATTTATAATCTCATTACAATCCACAAAGACAAGCGATGGAATGTCACATTCCACCCAGTCTTCCTAAATCAAAGATGTTCAAAGACGTGTTAGATAGCAGGGCTACAACATGCACACACACACACACACACACACAGCAAGCAAATACAGTCAAATCTGGTACCATGGCAATTGAGTTTTCTGTTCCCACTCTCCATCAATTACATTATGTCAACTGAATTAATTAGATTTATTAGTTATTAATTAAATTAGTATTTTTAGGCCATTCAGGGGTTCTTTGTGTGAGCTTGCCTATTTTTCCTCATTTTTCTCTTTTCCTTGCTCCTGATTCGGAATCGAGGTCCGCCATCTTTAAGAACATTCCAACCCATTAAATGTTCCTTTTAGGAACTAGATGTAGAAGTTAGGAACCCCCAAGACACGGGTGTCTCCTTTGTGGAAGTATTTTTTCAGAAGGTTTGACATATAAATGATCTGCCATGCATCTGCCACGTCTGTAAACGAAGTGGCTTCGAACTGACGTTTGAAGGAGCAAGCACATTCCCTTTTCTAGCCTCTCCAGATGGGTGGAGCCAGGAGTAGAGTAAGGAAAAGCAAAAAGAGGAGAAATATAAGCGATTGGAATGAGCCCAGAACCGAGGAAAATTGAGGAAGGGGCAGTGAGCCCTGCCACGCAACAGCCCTGCTGACATGGATACACTGTCTCCTAAAAACCCAGGGGTTCCGCGGCTCCACTCGACTAGCAACACAGAACATTAATGTGTATTGGCAGTTGGCTTCTAAGCCAGCTGCCACTACGGAATATTTTAAATCTCTGCAATCATATGGGCTGACAACTCAATTTCACAGAGCTGACACACCATCACACGGACGGTCCCACATGTTAAGTGCATGGATAGGGAGAGAGGCGGAGATTAAACTTTAATGTCTTTATTGGATGAAGCCTGACACACTTAGTGCACATCTGAGCAGAAGCAGGGCTTGCATTATTTATCAGTGTTGTGATGCCATTCTTAGTGTATTGTCATTAGACAACGCAAAGTGAGAGATAAACATTGAACCCCATGAATGTATTTATTAAAAGTTATTAATGTCCTTAATATCTATTTTTATTGACACAATATAGAGAATTACATGCTTGTAAAATGTTTACAATTCTGAATGAAAATGTGCATATTAGTCCTGCATAAAATATTGGCTTCTGGTTGTTGACAACAGAAGACATATTTAACACATGGGGCCTCAACAGTCGTACATACAAACATATTTGTGCATATAGCATGCTTACTGCAAGAACATATCTTCTGATTCATTAAGTTCTGTAAGTTTTGTAAGAACCAATTTCTGGAGTGTCCCAGAACACATGAACACAAAAACAAATTTTAACCCAATGAGGTAATTCTTGTGTACATCATTTCAAAATTCTTCAACAAAGGTTCATATTTATTCAACAAAGGTTTTATAATATAAATATATTATATATTTTGTAACTTGTTTTATGAATGTGTTTTTCTGTTGCAATGTTTTTAATTTCCTTTTTCTGATAAGTACATTATTTGTAAAAATTCATATTTGCTGTATATGATTACCTTACTTTCTTTGTATATTATTTGTTAAAAATAATTACAATTGTCAGATTAATGTCAACAATATACAGTATAAGTAATAATTTATATAAACACTAAATAAATTCACAGATAGGTTTGGAATCAACACCTACACCTACTAAATAATTCAGTGGGCTTGCACAGAAAATGTGACAATAATGAAAAGTCACACTCTCTCAATATAACTACTGAATTGGAGTATCTCAATATATTGACCTAAAATGAGCAATTTTGTCAGAAACATAGTTTTATTTATTTAGTTCGCTGAAAGAAATGTAGTTCTAAACTAAAATAAATTTGACCTTGTGTCCGTGTGCATCTCTCCAGCGGTGGATTAATGCACAAGCTAGCATAGGTTGTAGTCAAGGGCCCCGATGATGAATCCCGGATTGGCCAGATTCTTTATGTTATTTTTTCGTAACAGGTCTGTGGCCCCTGTTACAAGTGTATCTTTTTTATGTTTATGATTGGTTAGATACAGTGGGTTGAAACGTTACATTATTTTGTCAGATTTCATGTCACAGTTGTGTGACTCGCAGCAAATCTTTTTCAAATTTGCGTGCACAGTTGCTATTAACATACAAACGAGAAAGTATGTCAGTACGGAAAATTAAATTTAATTTGTTTTGTGGATCATTTTTGGATCTGTCTACCATATGCTAGAGGGACAAGTGATATGTAGCATATTTGATTATTTGATTAGCATCTATTAGCTGAAATGGACTTGTGCAAGTTGCCATTTTCGCCATAAGATGATAAATCAAATGGTTATTGTTCTCATCTTTGCCATAAGATAATGCTATGTTTACTCTGCTTTAACTCAGTTTATTTCAAGTTGTCTTCTATCTTTCCTGCAACTAATGGTTATAGGCTGATATAGGTCTAAGTATTTATATATAGCCTTGACTATGGGCATATTCTGCACTGATTTATATCATGTGACGGTTCTGATCTTCTTTTTCCAGGCAATGGTGGCAAGAACTTCCAAAAGTGAGAGAATTCAAGGTCTGTAGATGTTTGGTTCCAGAAAACTTTGGAAGCATCAAGACAGCACAGATGCACCACTTCTGTGATACGAGTGACGTCGGGTATGGGACCGTTACCTACCTGAGGTTGACCAGCAGCAACAAGGCCCATGTCACTTTTCTAATGGGAAAGGCCCGAGTTTCCCCCTTGAAAGTGATGACCACACCACGTATGGAGCTTACTGCTGCAGTTCTGGCAGTACGTATGGACAGAATGCTATCTGAGGAGTTGCACATTGATTTGGATGCATCTCTGTTTTGGACAGATAGCATGACCGTTCTCCGGTATATCCGGAATGAAAGCAGAAGATTCCAGACCTTTGTGGCCAACCGCGTCAATATCATCAGAAGTGCATCAGAGGTGTCTCAGTGGAAGTATATAGGAACAAAATTGAACCCTGCTGATGATGCCTCCCGAGGACTGCATGTCGACACCTTTCTTTCCAGGCACTACCTACCTTGTTACATTTCTGCCAAGTTGGTAATTCATTTCACTTTGGCAATGAACGGCGATTAGATAATCAATTCCCTTGTGCTGACGACTGATTCCAATTGTCTTTTGCGTGTGGTCTGATTATCAATTGAGGTCAGCTGTGTGTCTTTCTATATAAGCCCAGTCTTTCCTAGACTCAATGCTTGTTTGTTCAATTCTCCATTGCACATTATTTTATTTTGCATTATGTGAGGTATGTGGCTGACAATTCTCATTTACCTGTTGTAACGGAGTCTATGGGAGCTGAACACAAAGCAATTCTCCGTCACCTTAGGGTAGTGAGGACAGTCTGGCACATTTTGCTTATGCGCAAATGTCAGACACACAACGGTTTGAAGATGGGATTCCTCTGGGAAATTTAGACCCCGTTAGCAGCTTCCTTCTGTCTTAGCCAGGTGTTGGGGTTTTGTGTTTATTATACCCTTTTTTGCACACTTTCTCTCATTGGCTGTTGGTCCACTTAATTTGTTTCCGTTTGTATGAAAGCTCCCTTTAGGAGGAAGGAGCATTAGGCTGAGTTAGTGTGGACCTCTGTCGGTGGCTAAGACTGGCTCAGACTCTTTTCAGCTTTGATCAAGAGTTTTCCTTAGCGTGATGTTTCTAAGTTTGACCACCGCATTGCGTTTACTTTGGTATAGCAAGGTGTTTATTTTGGTCTCTTCCAAAACTCATTTGTCGTCTTTGTCATCGTTTATTGTGTGTGTATGTGTGTGTGTGTGTGTAGAGTATATATACTTATGCTCTTCGTTGCCTTAGTGCAGGTTTGTTTCTATGTATTGAATGAATGTTAAATACGCGATTTTGAAGTTGTCGCTCCTCCCGATGGGAGTTTAGCGAATCTCCAATAGCCCAGAGTTTCTATACGGGCGATCTTCATGGCAGTCCGTGTATCTTTCGCTTCCTCTTCGGACTCCCGCACTAGCGGTGGAGGCGCAAAGTGTATTGTAGTTGTCAATGTTACTGTATGTTTGGTGTGGGGTTTCACTGCGACTAAATGCATGGTTGTGGGAGACCACCCCTCTTAAGAGCCTCGCAGGACTCGCCAGACCGTCCAGGGTGAGCGTCTGGTGGATATCCGTGGTTGCTGACTTTCCTAAAGTCAAGTGGTGTCGTTGGCATCTCTCCCAATCTTAGTGAAGAGCCTCGCTGATAGCGGAGAGTTCTCTGAGAACTCTGTCGCTGTTTATGGACACTTCCTTCCTCTGTATTTAGTATTCCTGCTTCGTTAGTGAAGTTAAAACGTTAAAGTGTTTCATGTATTCCCGTCTCTTTAGAAATCCTGTTTCGTCAGGGAGATTACACAAAACATCCAACAATCTTGTGCTACTGTCAGCAATTCCGCGTTGATAGTGGAGCCGAGGCGCTCTTAGTTTTCTTCTGACTGCATGTTTGTAAATATTTTATCCATTTTCACAAGTTCAAAATACACATTTCACCCTTTCTTGTTTCCCTCTTCCTCCTATGGGAGATGTCTCTAGGGATGTCCCCAGAAAATCAATTCTCACATCTTGTAGGTCACTTTTAGAACCCAACTTGGTCATGTTTGGTCCTCCAACCCTGCTCCCCTCACAATATGCTTGTGAAGACTATATGCTTGTGAATTGTAACACAATCACCAAAAATGATCTAAGATCATGCTGTAACTTTGTAGTAGGGCTTTTAACATTGGCAAAAAATTACGTTCAAAATATTCATTCTAAAAAGTTCAAATGTATTGAAATATTATTTTTGATGTTGGAATACATGTCAGAATTTGACCAGCTTCTGGGCTGTTATTGCACATGTGCATAAGATGGCAAACTAATGAAACGAGATGTAACTAGCATACATCGGTACATTTTATTTGAAATTAAATTGCAAGAAAGCCGTTACCGGTCGTCTGTTTTAATTGTCGATGAGATGAAATTAGGCTACTACTGATCAGTATCTCTGCAATATAGACAGATAATTATGGTAGCTAAGTTAATGAACAGATAATTATGCCAGCTCTCCTGATTACCTTCATGTGTGATCAAATACTAAATTGGCAAATCAATGTGCCGCACAGTAGACCAATGATTTTCAAACTCGGTCCTGCATATGCTGGTTTTTGTTCCAACTACAACTGCAATCCCATGGTAATTACCAAGTTGCTAAAAATGTTTTTAACTTCTTTAGCCTGATTATTTCAGAAATAGCTAAGCATGCCCTGAATAATAAAAGTTCCACATTCACATTGTGCTAGATTGCTAGAACATATGGTACAACTCCCATGCATCATTGTAGAACAGCTTCTTACAAAGAGGAAACGCCATACTATTGCTGCGTTGCTGTGTTATGTACAAGTGTCACATAGGAGTTCAGTGGATGCTTAGAGCATGGGGCTCCTGGAAACAGCTGGCTCATTGTGTAAATACTGTTTCGACCTTATAATATAATTTGGTCTCACTGAGTGTTAATATTGTTGACTGTATACAGGTGATAGGGGCCATGCTGAACCCTGAAGGTGATGATGCCACTGATCTCTCAAGCTCCACAGTTACATTTTAGTCATTTAGTAGATGCTTTTAAACCAAAGGGACTTACAAGTATATAAGGTCCCATAAATGATAAAACACGCATGTAGAGCTGTCAAACAAAATCAATAGTCATAGTATGTGCATAACTGGGGGGTAAATCTTGAGGGTTGAACATTGAAACTAAGGTAGAGTCTGAAAAGGTGTGTTTTCAGTCTGTCAAAATATGGGAGTGATTCTTCTGTTATGACAGTGGTAGGCAGGTCATTCCACCACTGAGGAACCAGAATAGACAACAGGCATGCGTACTCAGTAGTAGAAGGCACTCTTGGGGTCCCTATAGGCAGCTGGATGTGTTTGGACACAGCAGGCAGAATGTTATCGTTACTGTTCATTGCTGTTAATGGCTGCAATGGCGACCTCAGTCTCCAGGCTTGAAGTGCACTGGAAAATTGGTTTTAATTGAAGAGGACAGTCCTCATGCACATTCTAAAGGATTGTCAAAGATTATGTATGGAGGCATGGCAAAGATTCCCTCTCCCCCGATATGTTTACAGGTCATAAAACATCTTACATAGAAGACCACTCAGTAGTGTCAGTCTTGCAAAGGGAGCATGCCTAACTGAACGCATGGGCAGCAATAACTTTCACGCCTACCTTTTTAGGAAATGTAATATTTGTTGAAAATGTGTTCTCTGTTCATATGCATTAGTAAGAAAGAAATTTGAAAAAATATACTTTTCCTTTCTGAGTACAAAATAAAACTCATTGCTTGTGATTTATTTCTGCCTTTTAATATTTGCCTTTTTCAAGTTTGCCAGTTCTGGAGGGCATTATATGATATAGATCTTCAGAATTTCTCAGATATACCATATGACATTTAAAAGGCATGTTTATTCCTATGAGACTATGGAAGTTTTTAAATCATTTTGTGGTTATCAATGCTCCCTGTCTCTTTCTAAACAACTGTGTATTATACTGTAAATCACTGCAATAAAAACATAATTTCTTTCTATCCTCTCTAGTATTGAACAACAATAACAAAAGCACTCTAACGTTCATGTCCTACCACATCTGACAGCGTTCGACTGACAGTTTGCAATCTCTGGAAATAGCAAAGGGAGACGTTCGGTAACTTGGGGAAAAGGCTTCAGCCTTCAATCTCAGCTGAAGAGCGCTGTGAAATCCATGTTGTGTAACACTTCAGAGGTGTATTTCTCACTTCAGCAGCTTTTCAGATACTTGTAAAAGCTTCATAGGCTCAGCAATGATCCATTATCAAACTCCCACCATTGTTTGAACCAGTTAAACCTGTCATAAGCAGGTGTAATAACACTACAGAGCATGGTGGTGGGGGGGGGGGGGGGGGGGTGATTCAATGAGATTGAATTCATTTAAAATTACATAGCAAAAGGTGTAGGGTAGGCCTCAATCACTCTTGAAGAAATGGAATTGCAAACCAGTCCAGCATATTTTACTTGCACTATATTGTATTGTTCCTTTAGGGAAACCGTGTTTCTGGCATCAGTAAACATCATTAAGCACAGGAAACCTTGCATATGGGCCTAAAATTTGCTACCAAGATTGAACATTACAGTTTAAAAGCAGATTGATAATAAATTATATTGCACTGAACCAAAGAATGCAGGTGAGTGCAGCGTGTGTAATATTACTCTCTCTAAAGACCTTGAAAGCAGGCCTTTTAAATAGGAACACAGGCGAAGCAGCAGGCAGCAGATACAGTTCTCCCTAATGAGCTGCAGTTGTGCCGTGCCTGTTAATTGGTGTTAGTGCCGTCCATGGTTCTCGAGCACTTCCTCTCTGTAGGGGCACCTGGGGATACTAATGGAAAGAGGCCCCACTGGAGTAAGACTGTGTCTGCTTTATTAGCTCTCATGCAGGTGGCACTGGCATTCAGTGCTAGGCATTCTACTAATTGTGAGATAAAAAAAATATATACAATGTATATACAAATACATTTTTTGCACTTACAATGACTGTTGTCTTTGTTTTAGAACAGCTCTTCATGCGTGTTTTACTAGTTATGGATTTTATGCTTTAACCTGTGGAAGAACCTATGCACCTGTAAATTGCTTTGGATTAAATGCGTCTGGCAAATGACAAATGTAAATGTAATATTGTAATATTAAAGGCCTACTCTGTAATTTTGGTGGCTAATATAATGCTGAGGGCTGACAACGAGCAAAAAGTGGAAGCTTCACATATATATGTGGTATAATAGTATAGAATTATTCCCCGAATAAAAATAACGGTAAAGATCCTTGTAATGATCACTTCAAAAGGAAAAATAAATATTAAGTAAGTATCGGACTGACATCGCTCTGTTTTAATCTTCATCTTTTAGATTTCAGACACTTGGATGCCATCAATGTAATTTTGTTGTCAAAAATCAACTAAATGTTCTGTGGAAATTAGTGTGGGCCTAGTCTTTATTTTGCTATGAAACACATTAATCACAAGCAACTGAATTGAGCTAGAATGTAAGGACTGAACAATTCAACTTTGTGAATAATGTTCACAATGTTATGTTCCTGTGTTCTGTGTGTTAGTTTATCATTGTTCATTATCATTATTCTTGTCATTTATTATTTTTCATATTCATGTCTGGTGTTCTGTTTATATTCATTAGTCTTTGCACTCGTCTTCCCCTGTGATGTCTGAGTCTGAATGTTTACTAGCCCAGTCACTCCCTTGTCTGCGTGCCCCACTATTCGGGTGTTTACGGTAGTTCCGGGGTTCAATCTTCCTTCCAATCTTGCATTCCTTACTTCCTGCTTTCTCTCCATTTCATGTTTGTACATAGCACTAATATACTAATCCCAACTAACATAGAATTTGTACAGTACTAATTATACTAACACACTAATATGTTTGTCAAACTAACAAACTAACATTCACTAGTTTTGGGTATTTGTAATTTAAATCACTTAACTAACTTACTAATGCATCTCCAGTTTCAATTCTGTTCTGTAACTCCGCCTCCCTATTCTATCACTGATTACTTGCTTAGTTTCAGCAAAGTATTCACACCTGTCTCTCCGTATCTCTGCATCTCCTGATTCTCTGCAAATTGTCTACTCCCCAGTCCGGAGCCATTTGTATTACATGTGTGTCTTTGTGAATCCAGTCCGCGTTTTCGTTTCCCCCTCGTTATTGTCCTATTACCCTTTCATGTGTCTCACCTGATGTTTATTTGTTAGACCGCCCTCACTCCCATGCCCCGCCTAGTTTGTCTCATTCCCATGTGTATTTATACCTGTCCTTTTCAGTTGCACGCTGCTAGTTCGTCTTGTCCTGTTTTCTTGTCCTGAGCCCTTGATTCCTTTCCCCCAGTTCTAGCCTCCTTGTTTCCTTGCCCTTGCCCTTGCCCTTGCCCTTGCCCTTGCCCTTGCCCTTGTTCCTGAGTCCTTGCCCTTGCCCTTGCCCTTGTTTATCTTGATCCCGGTTTTGACCCCTGCCTGCTTCCCTGGACTCTTCTTCGCTTTTTGGATATCTGTACCTCTGCTTTGTTGGACTGACCCCCTGGTTTTTGACCCTGGCCTGTTTTTTGACTCCGCTCTGTCTGCCCCTTTTGGAACTAAACCTGCCATTTTTCTGCACCCCTGTCTGCTTTTGGTTCCTCTGTTCCCCCCGGTATAACACACAATCGCTCCCAACCAACCAATTAGGACAGGGAGAATTTGCTCAGTTCAACTTTGGTGTTCTGAAGCTAAACTGTCAAAAGAAACATATGAGGTTTTTAATGTGCTATTGATGCATGTGCCATGAAAGGATGTTTGGACAGTAAGCAAGTTATATGGAGCTAAAAGTACCATGGCCATCTCAAATTGATCTTTTATGGATTTGCAAACAGTAATATTTATCTACATTTGGAAGCTGCCTGGCAAATTGAATTAATGCGACAACTGGGTATCAGATGTAAATACAAGCTGACTTGAAGGATCTGGATTATCTACAGTTTGTCAAATTGTACTAAATTTCAACGACATCAATTTGCACTTAAATAAACACCTCTAGCTTCGGAATTTAACATTTCCTTATGCAATATGGCACTACCATATTGTTCCTGGGTTATGGCTTTTTTTGCCATTGTAACTGCACTCCATTAAAGGACAACATCGTACTGCAGATTAATGTATGCTCAGCAATTTATGGCTAATTTTGTTAGCTTCAATCAGTCCAATCGATCCTTGAGTTCAGTTTATCACTTGAACAATCCGTTTTTTAATTTGTTCTTTTGTTTGCTTTGAGATAAATCACATCTTTGGTCAGAGCATGGTCTCTTGCACTGGAGGGAAATAAACAGCGGTGGGATATACTGTAGGTTAGGATGAGGGAAAATTAAATACCATTCATGCTCAGAGCATAACTCTCCTGGAAGACAGAGCAGAGGGACTCAGGGTGTTATAACATATAGGGCAGTAAATCACAGCTATACTGCTCCATTTTCCAGCCTTGACCATGGCAGCAACTAAGCTCCCCACCGTCTACCTCCCACACACAGACACACACACACACACACACACACACACACGCACACAAACACACCCACATACATACGCACACACACACACACACACAGACCCACACAAACACAGTCATTGCTAGGGCAGAGTGCTCCCACCGCACAATATCAACAGCATTCCTCAGAACACCTACTAAGGCTTATCAGGTATCTTTGAGTGCCGGCTTTCCTCTAAACAGCTTCCGCTGGGGGCAGAAGTCTCCTGTCTTCCCAAGCACATCCACCAGCAGGATCCTTTGTTTCACACAGGACTAGTTTCCCCAAGTCTCTGTAGCACCCAGGCTGTATTTCAAAGAGCCCTGTCACACATTTCAGTTTCTGTTGCTTTTCCAAATAAAGACTGCCTCTACATCAATGTAAAAAGGCGTCCAGCTTAGCTTTGGCCGCAAAATGCCATCTTTTCACAGTTGCCTTGTGTACACCACAAATAGCAGATGGCTTTGTCTATCACAATGCACAAGAAAGTTGTAATGAATTGCTTCATGTTGTATAGGGAATTTCAGCAAATTGGCAGTGACTAAGCAATGGTCCTACAGTTTTTCTCCACACATGCGCTGAAGAAATATCGGCGGGTAGGGAAATGGTCAAAAGGGCATTAACAAATGTCCAATTTATGAAGGTCAAGGAAGATTAAATGTCATTTGGGGGAAAGAGAGAAAGGTAAGGAAATGAATGAAAGCAGCTGGATGTAGCCATAAAGAGAGGACCAAAGAGTCATCGGGGGGTTACGTGGTTGCGATGTGGTGATCCTGCATGATCTGGTCCTGAGAGCACGAGAGCAAAGCTAAACGCAACAGCCGACAGGAGCATAAAAATGAAACCTGCCCTTTGCCTTTCAAAGCGAGAACCTAGAAGGTGGAACGATGAAAGAAGCAGAGAAAGTGAAAAACCAAAAGAGAAAGAAGGCTGAGAGTTCCCTCGTGCATTTTTCCTTCCAATCCATTCGCTCCATTGGTGAATTCCCCCTGGGGAGGGGCAGTGGGGGAGGGAGGGGCGGTGTCAGCTCTCCTGTTGTCTAATGTAGCACATCAAATTTACCCCCACTAATGCAAGCTCAGCAGAAAGCATTGATCCAAAAGCCATTCCCTCTCTTTTTCAATGTCGTTGGGTAGAGAAAAGGAGCGATTCTCAGAAACAAATAAAAATGGTTCAGCATTCAGCCGCACAAACCCAGCATGTTAACATGTGGGTCGTGACTGCTGGAATGGGAGAGGGAGGGGAGAGAGAATATGGAAAGAAATCCAAAGAAAATGGCTGTTTAGACGCAGTGGAATCACTTTGCTGATATGCAGCCTGTTCTTCTCATGATTTCTGGTTGCCAGCAGAATGATTTCATAGACATTCACTCATTTTAAGGCCTCTTTAATCACTTGCCTTATGTTTCACCCTCAAGGGGAACTGTAAAGGATGTCCTGCCCGGCTCAGTAGTGCCCAATCCGTGTATCACACATTTATACTTCACACCATGACTCTCTCTGTCTCCCTCACTGCCCCCCACCCCCCTCCCGCTCTCCCTTGTTCTCTCAGCCTATGCCACACATTCAAAAGAGCTGTTTTATCCATTTGCCCGGTAAGCAGACAGAATGGTTTATTGGATTGAATTAAGTCCAAAGCTTTGTCCAGCCAATATTGCATTTATTTGGACATTTAAATCCCCATAATGCATGTTCTGCAGTCTGAGTCACTCTACAATATGGCTTTTAGAATTTGGATACTATAAAATAAAACAAAAAAAACGGATTCCTTCAAATGTCATAAATTCATTGCTCAATTTAACCCTGCTAGTTTTTTTTATTACAGTAACCAGATTGCCATACTTAAGTAGTTTAAAAGTGATCCATCCATCCATTATCTTAACCCGCTTATCCTGAACAGGGTTGCAGGGGGGCTGGAGCCCATCCCAGCATACATTGGGCAAAAGGCAGGAATACACCCTGGACAGGTCGCCAGTCCATCGCAGGGCACACACACCATTCACTCACACACTCATACTCATACCTATGGGCAATTTAGACTCTCCAATCAATGTCTTTGGACTGTGGGAAGAAACCGGAGTACCCGGAGGAAACCCATGCAGACACGGGGAGAACATGCAAACTCCGCACAGAGAGGCCCCGGCCGACCAGGATTCGAACCCAGGACCTCCTTGCTGTGAGGCGGCAGTGCTACCCACTGCACCACCCGTGCCGCTACTGTTTGAAAGAGATTTCAAATATAAATAAAAATAAATTCAAAATAAATCTTTCAGGTTCACAAATGAATTAATTATACACATTCGTTAATGAATCCACATAATACAATTCAGACAATTTTAATGTATTGTGCAGGAGCAGGTCATTTTCCTTAAAGGTAAATAATTCCGTTTGACATCTTGCTAAATCCGCCATCATATTCCCAGTCTGCCAAGGGGCAAAAACGCAGTTGACTTTAAAGGGAATGGAAGATGACATTCTGATTGGTTTATCGTATGTTCCACCCTATACGCACCTATTATTTAGCCACTAATTTCAGCCCTTTTGAACATTGCGCCTTACTTTGTGCTTGAATTATCCGCCGTGAAACTAGCAGATGCTTGACCATGCCCAAAATGGGCTGCGCTATAGAATTTGTGATAAGACAATGAAAATTAATCCCAAGAGGAGAGAAGCACCAAGTTCAAAGGAAGCGGCAAGAATGGCAAATTGGGCTAGATTATGCTGAATATAAGATCAGTGGGTGTGTTGAAGCTGATACTCCTTGATTTGTTTTGATTTAATATCATATCTCATATGGTCAAGCAGTCTGATATGTTATTGTTATTTCAAACTAACGTGCTAACCACCACACTAAATCAAAAGACTGGTTAAGCACAGTCTGCTGATTTATAGAAAGATATTGGGTGAGGTGGTTTCATTTAAGCTTTTGTGATTTAGAACGAAGCAGTTTGGTTTAGACTGTCAGGTCAGAGGGGTAATAAGACTGTAAAAATCTGTACAAGCCAGTGAAACATACATGAGTGTCATGTTTCAGCACTACTGAGCAGTTTCCTTTGTTGAGAGGTATTAAAGCATGGCACATATAACCATTTGTTAATAGCTCACTACCAGGGCTTACCCAGATCCACAGAGCCCTAAGGTCTGATTCAGTGTACAGGAAGGGGAGTTATTTATAAGAATATTTCCTTTTGACTTTATTTTTAACATTCTGATTGGTGTAAAAGACAAAAAAGGCTTAATTTCCATTTAAAAAATGAAATGCTTATAAGGGAAAATCCAGAATGAGGCCATGGATATGTGACATGGGTTTGTGTTTGGAGAGGCTGTGATACTGAATCCTGTCTTTCAGGGAGATGCATGGCGTACATTTACATGGCAGGGCATGTGGGAGTCCTGTTTCCTGTCCTATCTCTGTTTCCTGTCCTATTTTCTCTCTCCATCTTTCCCTCTCTTTCCATCTCTCATTGCCCCTGTTTTCAGAGGAAGCCATTGGGAACCAAGGGAGGCACAGAACCAGGGCAGATATATTTGCTAATTTCCCCATGCCTTCCACATAAACAAGAAATATTTGTATTGTGAAAGAAAAAAATTTAAAAAATGACTCCGCACTCCAAACAAAAAACAATATCTTCTTTCACTCCTTATAATAAGAAAAGAGACAGAAAAATATTATCTGCTGCATTAAATACTGTGGTGTTCTCTACATTGCTTTATTTGGTGCTGGTGGGAATTTTTCTTCTGTGTAAGCACCAGGGTTGGTGCAATTCTTGTTTTTGGCTCAATTAGATCTGAAGCAGACAAACCCGCAGTCACACCTTTGACTATGCCAGCCTCGATGCACAATGTGACAATTATGTGGGTATATGGAGCTAGTATATGTTAGCATTTGGCCTTGTTGTCCCAATTAACTGTCACTATTTCCCATAGGCATCATGATGGTGAGCATATGGTGCATGAAAAAGCTTTCCCATATGATGTACAGGCTATGTTGATGTCCATGGGTTTACCTCCATTTGTTTTCTCTGTATCATTCATGGACTTTGAATTAAATTAGTTCTGGCAAGAAGAAGAATTATGTGTTATAAATGTGTGATTGAGATTCTTCATACTCCTTAACAGCCCTCCAACAACCGAAAAGGTCCGTTTGGCTTTCCAAACAGCCAATATTTATCAAGGTAACGTTGACTTTGCTGCTGAACATGTTTTAGCAGTATAGCTGCTGACAAACTGAAAAAATATGACTTTTGTGCTTAATATTCATTATTATAATGTAAACATGGTAGCTGGGTTACACAGAAATAATTGAGATTAGAGAAAATCGATTAACACTACAAAAACAGGTATGCGTATGTCCGTAAAGCATTCATAATGCTTATAGGTATAGCGTAACATGTAACAATTTATTATAAATTACAGATTATGAAATATATCATGGCATTATTTATAACCTACTTTTTTCATGTTTCAAAATGCTGGATTCACTTTTTTCATTTTGATATTATACGTTTAGCATCTGCTAACATTTAACATTCATCACATGTTATATAATGTTTATAACAATGATATACTGGTTTTAGAGCAAATAGCTCAAGTGTAACCAAACTAGTTTTCATGTCAAAATAAAGATTGAGCTAAATAGACCAGTCTCAGTTGCAAATACACACTTCACCCCTGCCTAGGCCAGTACTGCACCAGTCACCAATATCCAGATTGTGGAAGACAACTAAGGCCAGACTGTCAGGTTTATGATAGTATCAAATATCAGGTTATTGATATGGCGCTCCTCCTACAGATAGACATGGCAAACTCACACACAACTGGTATAATAGATGTGGGTATGGTGCTTGGGTCAGTAACTGGAGTTGTATTATGATTGTGAAGTCACAACCTCAACCTGTGGTATACATTAAACTCTGCTCATCCTGTATGTGGCAAACTTAGGTGCCGCTTGGCACCTCCCCCTCTCCGAACTTCCACCTCACGCTCACGACTACTGTCTGTTCTGGCTCCACGGTGGTGGAATTAACTCCCCGTTGAGGTCAGAACTGTAAAATCTCTTCCCACCTTCAAGCACAAACTGAAGACACACCTCTTCAAGCAGCACCTCTCCCCATCCCTCCCCTATTCTGTTAAACAGTGCTTCACTGCAAATGAGTGAAACTGCTGCACCTGTGCACAGATCATAGACTGGTAGCAGGCACTGTAGTGGCTGCTAGCAGAAAGAGTCAAGACGTTATAATATACAAATACCGTATTCATGGCAGACGATCGGCGTCTCCTTAGGATTTGACTGAAGAACTGTGTTTCAGACAGCAGGATTATCATTGAAATGGAAAAGAATGTTGGTACAGTGCATACGGTGGCTAATCTTTCTTTTAAAATTTTCAGCGCGAGGTTAACAACCTAGCTGGAGACTACCATTTCTACCACGCCTAAGTTCTTTGTCTGTGAGCAGAAACGGGGTGCTACGAGAGAGGACCTTTTTTCCCCCAACTCACGCCCCTCGCGAGAAAACGACAGACTGAATTCTTTCCACCGTGAAGCAGTGTGAAGGGTGCAACGTAGCCGTGGAAGACGCAGGTCCTCCCACTTTTTGCTTCATGTGTATTGGTGAGAACCGAGCTCTCGCAGCCTTAACTAAGGTGACCTGCACCACCTGCACAACTCGCCCCCCTCTGGGAGTGGAGACACTGGCCCGATGGCCTCCTTTATGCCTTTTCTGATACTGCAGGTTCTAGCCACAGCTAGAGAAGAAGAAACCCCTGGTTTTGATTGGGCCAGAGTGACCTCACAAACAGTGGATGGCCGACATAGCCCTGCTGCTGACTGGGGTCCTGGGGTGGCTTCCCTGGCACCGTTGAAAGAAAGGTTAACAGCCTGTGATGACACTTAAATAGCCACTACCTGCAAATTTGGTTGCAAAGGTGCATCTTTGCCCTGATTGCCCATCAAGATGCCTTTGTGTAGATTGTTTTCAGTCTCAAGATTGGATAAAATCGAATGCCCATATGAGCTTCAAGCTTGCTAATAACTCAAAGAACGGGTACTTTAACGAGATTCTTTAATGTAAGCCAAGTTCTCAGCCATTATTTTTAATGCATATTTATAATGACCTATCAAGTATTAATTGAACCTCCCGGTGTAAAAACTAAGGAAATTAATCACAAGTGAAATGTTTGCATTTGCTGAAAGCTTCAAAAGATTAATTTAATTGATCAGCCTTAACTCTAACATAAGCCTGCTGTCCATTAAGGTGTATCAGCACAGATCTTTGACAACATGCCACAGCCCTGTAGTTTATATTAAACCATTATTTACATAGCAGTAACGTGGCAGCATATTATTATTTTGATCAATTAAACAACTCTAATTATGTTTCATACAACATTATAACATTTATTCCCACTGTGATTTGTGGGTGACATTATCATTGAGTGACGGTGAATGCAGAGTAGTTAGACATGACTTTGTTTCATTGGTCAATTCATTGGACAAATATAAATTATGTATATCCAGAATGATATACTGTAGGTCTATATGAATGCGATCATAGCAATATACACTCTACACTCTACAATATACACAATGCGGAATCTATCAATTAATCACACTAGTTGTAATGTGTACTGACACAGTTTGTCAGCTAGCTATGTTGAAAGAGTGTTACAAGATATGTGGTATTCTCTACTCTTAAGATTATGAATTATTTGAGATCTTGAGCAATCTGCCCAGAGGTGTGCTCATGTTGTCTGACATACAGTACCCATTATAATGGCTGTAGCAGTTGCTGATGCTGCCACGGTGGGCATCAGTTTGTTGCAGTTGCACACCGACAGGGGTTGAACATGGACCGGGGTTCCATCTCCATTCCTGCCAAAGCCGAGGTTGGACGGCACGCGGAAATGCATAATTTAGCTTGCCGCTCCGAGGGTGGGGGGGAGGTACTTGGAAGGGGCTGTAGGATCGCCGTATACAGTAGAGCCCTGATTGCACTCCTCTGAATCACGGTCGTGGGAACTTGAGACGATGCGGCTTGTAGAAGGCTAATATCCTGATCATCCTGGGCTGCTGAGTGACGCGGCCATTGCAGTGTATCCACAGCAACGTGGGTGATTGGAATAGAGAATGGACAAATTGTGAGAAAATGTGGAAAATCTGAAAATATAGAGCAGGCTGATATTAGCATTAAGGCTGATTAATGAAATTTCCTGTCTTTCAGCAAATGCAAACATTTAAAACAATTTTTTTGTGATATTTCCTTCCTGTTTAGGGATTGCAAAGGTTAAAGAAAAATTAATGTAATTGCTATTGAAAAAGGAAGAAATTATTGAAAAAGGAAGATATTAAGGGACAATTTCCTGGTTCTGGTTCCTTGTTTGTTTGAGTGAAAACTTAGTCTGACAGGATAATATCTTTAATTAATTCGAGATATACAAATTTTCCCAGACCAATAATCAGAGGGATTCGTAATGGCTCAGGGGCTTATAATATAATATAGTGAGATGGAGACATGCTCACAGGCCATACAGTATGGATATGTTTGGGGGGAGACACCAATTCAAGTCAATATTACGTATGAATTCATTGCTAGACTAGATAGTATGTTTCTGAGATTCAATGTTTCACTATGCAAGGATAGGTGGTTCAGCAGTGTGTCATCCCCAATGAAAATGTACATACCTACCAACTGTTTCCTGCTGTATACCAAAATGTCACAAATATACTAATAGGAAACACACACACCCATTCTAATGTATCATTAAGAATCCTTGTTTTTAAGGTGTTTGCTTGTATTTTCATGTAAAATTAATATGAATATCCCCACCACCCTCCCACAATTGCGCGCACACACACACACACACACACACACACACACACAAATGTATCACTGCTGCTGCAAAAATACTTACCGAAGGAAAAACTCCCTTATTTTACTAACCACTACGTTGCCAAAGCCTGTTATCATCCATACCTGGCATGTATAAATGACTATACACTCCAGCAAATGTAGCATGGATGTAGGGGCTAATAATACATCTCTGAAGCACTGATAATGGGCATTCTCATATTCATCATCATGTACGATATCTATTTTTTGCAGTAGTCTGTAATTATGATCATGCAGTTATTTACTCCATAATTTGAAGTATATCGTCTCATGGTCACAAAAAGAGCTGCATTAGCCTTGGTGTTGGGAGGGTGGTGGGGGCGGGGGGGAAATCAGTCTTTTATCAAACTCAGAATTAACCCTGATGCAATCATGGTAATTGAATTTCCCTGTGATAAAAAGCCTATTGAAGAATAATGAGTTTCCATTCGTTTTTTTATCACACCATTACCTCCCTTTCCCCATTATCTCAATTATGATATAGGGAGCCCCAAAGTTGCTTTCATCGGTAGTTGAACAATGACTGCTGCATCTGCTATCAGCTGTTCTGGCTAAACTTCAGAGGGCACCGTGTTCACCTTTTATATTTTAATTTATTTTGAGCTAATCGCATTTTTCGTAAAAAAAAATTCTTGATGATTGAATTTATACATCAGCCTAGTAAATTTTACACTTTGTTGCAGAGAGCTCCCTAAAACGATTACTGAGCGTTTGCCTTTATGCCGTAATTCATGAGTCATTTACTTTGTCACGGCTGCTGGAAAAATGATGTCTTGCAAAAGCAATCATGCAGTCGTGAGGTATTGCGCTATGTAAAGTTAACAAGAACTAACAAATCACCATTTCAACAGTGATGACGACTAGATAAGCTGACGGTTTTATATGCAAAATCATTTGTGTTCAATTTCTGGATCTCCTACACAAACAATACATGCAGAGGTAGGATAGATATTGGTGTATTTACAAATAGCCTCTCTAATGGCAAAGTTTGGCAAGTCTCGCATTTTAGAATTGCATCTGTACTTGCACAGTTAGGTTGGATATTGATGCTTTTAAAAATGGCGTCTGCACCAACAGCAGCTGTATTGTACCCCTGCAGGATAATACAGCTTTACTGTTCCCAGTTTTTAACTCTTCATTCATAATGATTACTAATGCTTGCATTAGCACGTTAGGATAATGCTTTTATCAAAAACCATATTTATTTATTAAATACTTGTATGCCATGAATAACTACATATGTACAGTATGTATTTATTACAATACTCTACCAACAATGTAACACTGTTTTTACTATGTATATTTATGTAAACAAACCCACTGCACAGAATGTCATTGTGTACATTATCTACTTAGTGCATGTCAATGTTTAGGTGTTTAAATAAAGTGTTGTGATTTTTATGGTTGGCAAGGGCTTGGGAACCATTCACAAGTTGTCATGGCCCACTTATAGCTTAAGCCTAATGTTTGTTTTGAAAATTTTCCACATTGAAAGCGGAAGCGGTGGTGCTGCAACACTGTGTGATCATTTTGGGACATTTCACTGGACAGCAGAAGACCTCTCGATTGAAGTGACTGTCCATCTGATGGCCCAAGCCAGGTCAAAGCTGCTCACATACTATAATCGATAAATCATTAAGAACATCAAGACTATTCTCTGCATTTGGTGCTTTTCTTGAACATTTTCAAGTGCATGAACATAATCTTAAGAAAGACATCAGACACTTAAACAGCAATTATGAATCGACAAGAACATTATTACTTTTGTGAAAAGATGCAGCGCAATATGATGGTCTTGTTCCCATATGTATTTGACCGTTTTTGAAGAGTAGGGCACTCAAGCTATGGTTATTCTCTGGCTTCGCATTCCCCAGGAACTAACCAATGGCAATATTAATTAAAATGAGTGCTTGGCTGTGCTTTCTTTGTCTCGTCGGGACTTGCTTGATTCTAATTTGCAAGATTATGCGGAGCAAGGCTTGCAAGGAGTGCAAGACTTCATTTGAGTGGGATTCTTGTTTAAATATTACCCTGTTAGGCACAGGGAAATCTGACTGATAAGCCTATTCTTCTGTTTTACCTTATCTTGACAGGAGGGCTAACACGAGGGGACCAGTGCTGATCATAGTAGACCATCTGAATAAAGTGAATATTTAAATGCTACTGAAATGAAATGTTAATGGCCGCTAAGTGAAATTTAGTATGTTAATGTACGCCGAACTAAATTTATATGTAAATGAGACTAATAATTTGCATATGAGTGACATGTTTGAAGTTTGAAGAAGAGATATGAAGCCCTTAAGCCATTCTACGGTACTCCTGTGTGAAGTTTATTTCAAATGAAGTATTCTGTGGACCCCTTCCACAGAACACAAGATGGAGTAGCAGAGCGGTATACCAACTAATTAACTAACTAGCTTACTAAATAAAATAATCCGGTTCAAATATAGTTTGAGTTAGTATAGCAGGGAGGTAAATTAACTAATTAACCAACCTACTAAATCAAATCTATTTCAAATATAGCCTGAGTCCCAATTTAATAATGTAACTGTTAAATGTTTCCCCTAATTAAACAGAATTGGAGATGGGGGCAAGGTGAGTGGGTGGTAATGGACTATTAATGGCTCCTAGGGGTTGCATTGAGAGAAGAGAACTGCCCGAGCCCCCTCTACTCCCCACATCACCAGCAGGACCAGTACACAGGCCTGAATCATTAGGTCTGATGACTGAAATGGAAGGGTCTAGTCCAAACGACTCCCACACCACACCCTATGTGCCATGTCAAAGGAGGTGGGGGGAGGTGTGTTGCTGGGTGTGGCAGATAGTGTAACTACAATAACAATGCATTTTACTACAGACGTGTAACAAAGAAAATACTCTTAATAATGAGATTCTTATCGCTGTGGACTTAATATTTTATTTTAAAGACGGTGTCATATGAGGGAGGAATGTTCTTTCTCGTGATGCCATTTTCTCGTCAGGAAATGGTCATTATGCGTTACAGGCTGTGTCTTATTGAAGCGAGGGGTCGCGGCCACAAATGAGAATGTATTTCAAGATTTCTTACCGATTTTATATTTCATAGATTAAATATCTTATTTTTATTCATAGCGATGACCTGTTGGGCTCGGCGGGACAAGGGGCCAGCTTTCGAGCTATCAGTTTCGCTATCAAAGTTCTATGAAGTTTTGATATGAAATCGCATCCGAGTGATACTGAGCCTATTTTCCCATTGGACTCATTGATGTTTGAAAGCAAATTAAAAATACTTGCAGTCATATATTGATGTTTAGTCTATGCTACATATTTCTTTTCTTTTTTTTCATTCTTTGTTCGAGATCTGATTTCTTTTCACTAGCCACAGATATAGATATCAATATTTTTATTTCCCAAAAAAACTTATCTTATCTTTGCACCCTTGTTTGGCAACTGTGCAAGCGTTTTCAATTGGTTCATCCGCTGAGGCACATCATTACCCTGCGATTTCCTGGTTGAGCATGTGACTAGGCATGTGACCAAGTTGGTCAACAATCACCCTTACTATGTTGCATGTGGTGTGTGACAACTGCACAAGAGCACCAAGTTTTATGTTGGGTCCAGAGGGAAGACTGCCCAGGTCAGGCCTAATACTAACAAATCTCAACCACCTATTACCTTCAGCACTCTTGCAAGAGAGGTCTACATGGTGGTACAAGCGTGACTATTCTGCTGCCTCCAAGTGCAGTGTACAAGAATAAAAACAAGTGATTTTTGTTGGACAGAACAGAGCGCAAAAGCATGCAGCTCAAGTTCCGATGAACCTTGTAATCGCTGCTTCTCTTTTAGTCTCTCAGCTAATAAAAGAAAAGTCAGCAGTGTTTTCATACTAATTGAGGTCTCAGTGATTAAGTCAGTCTCAGTCTTCTTTTCCTAAAAAGTCATTAAAAACATTAACTGTTCTGTAATTAATCAGATGCATCACAAATTAGTCATTGATTTGCCATGAGTAAAAAATAAAAAAAACTCTGCTCTGTGTTTCTCTTTTTCTGAGGATTCTTGGTGCCAACCAATTAATTTATTTCATATATCAATTCCATATCAATTAGCAGCCCCTTCCTGTGTATGTAAATATTAACTCATGAATAATTCATTGCAGGAAAGCAAGCTCTTGGGAATGGAACTTTTCACAGTTCTAGGTACTGCTTCTATTAAGCAAAAAGGGTTATCGAGATGTAAATGTCCTTATACATCTCGAGTTTCTAAAACTGTCTGATACGAGCTGTTTTGCATTCATGCCCAAAACAATGTGCTTGCCCGAGGCAACCCGTACTCATCTTTTGAGTGAGCTTCAGCGAGACAGGCAGCTTGATTTGCTGACGTTTCACAAACAACAGTGTCTAAGGAGGTGAAACATGATGTTGAAGGTGGAAGATGAAAAAGAATGAAGAGTGCCTTTACTTTCTTGGGTCATTTGAATAAATTATAATTTGCTCCATATCGTTTGATATTGTTTGAACTGGGGCGACATTGGCTCAGGCGGTAAGAACAGTCGTCTGGCAGTCGGAGGGTTGCCGGTTCGATCCCGTCCCGGGTGTGTCAAAGTGTCCTTGAGCAAGACCCCCAAAATGCTCCTACCGAGCTGGATGGTGCCTTGCATCACAGCCAATCGCCGTTGGTGTGTGAGTGGGTGAATAAGAAGCATCAATTGTACAGTGCTTTGAATAAAGGCGCTGTATAAATGCCAACCATTTAACATATACCCTGGTTGTTTGAGCCCTTCTATTTGACAGACATATCATGATGCTGTGTTGTCATCCTAGGCCCAGGACCACACTGCAGGGAAGAAGGCATATGTAGTCACACACTATGACAGGATACTGGAGTGGGCAGTGTGTCTGCAGATGTCTGTAACATTATCATGCCAGAGACAGTGCCAGAATGTGTCATTGTGTTGAACAGTGGCAAGTTGACACAACAATGCTCTCTAGTGGTGCCTATGCGGGAGCAAGTCAGACATGGAAGGAGTTTATTTTTAGTTAATAAATAAATGGACATAGGCATGCATACAGTATACTCAACTGACATGAAAACAATGTGTAGTTACCATAATATTGATTAGACATTCTTCCAGTTCACGTGAACCTGTCAAATTACCATATTACAAAACTTTTTAGCATCAATTTTCTGTCCGTCATATCCTGTGTTTACCCTAATTGCGGGTAAGAGGCAACCTTACCATTTGGCAGCAAAACCATGGTGAGCTGTGCATCTCAATGGAGAGGTCATTTTCCTCGGTAAGAGTGCTCGAGTGCATGAGTAACAGTGATTGTTCTTTCTACAATTGGTCCCATTACTGGCAGTGTGATGCAGGCCAAAATATATTACCCAGTCCTACTTTCCCATCATATTTGTTTGCACTGCATACAGTTATTAACAGCAGTAAGCCCAGGGTATAAAGATTCACAACAAGTCAATAGCATATAATAACACCTTTCAATCATACAAGCTCAGAAAAATGGTTCTTTGAATTGCCTCCATAGAGTAATCCATTTCAGGTCTTCGGCGATCCCTCTATCATAGGTGTGAAGTGTGAAAGCTCCCAGACAAATAATCATTTTTCCTAACAAAGAACACTTTAACTAAATATGCTTCATCTATGGAATCACAGGGTTCCTTTGGAACCATTTTTTTCTGTACATTTAGGCTGTGAAAGAAGTGGTCTTTGAATATCATGGGGGCCTTCTGAATGATTGCAGTCTGGTTGCATCTTTGTTTTTCATTGGAGCAGAACACCTTTCTGTGATTATAAGGGACTCCCGCAAAGGAGTCAAGGTACAGCAAGAAGAGGTGAGTCTTCAGACTGCGGCAGAAAACGGGCAGGGAGTGAACAGTTGTTACGGGGATGGAGAGGTCGTTCCACCACAGGGGAGCAAGGGTGGAGAAGCTCCGCAGTCAGGACAAGCGAGAGCCATTCAGGCGGCTGGCGGGATGAGCAAGTTGGCCTGTGGCAGCAGATCGGAGTGGTACTCCACTGAGATTTGGTGTAGCACACTCCATTTCCACCCCGGCTCGTTTTGTCATTACTTACCTGCTTCGCATTTGTCTTCTCAGTGTCAGACAGTCGGACAGTTATTACAGAACTGGAGTACGCCTGACGCTTGACATTTCAAAATTAACCGTCCAGCTTTGCAGTCCCGTTGGAACACAGTGGCCGTGTTTAGCCACCTCTCTCAAACACTTAACATTTGAAATCCCAAAGCAGGGTCACTCATCACTTCCCTCACCACCCCCCAACCCCCCCAGCACTGTCAACATATGCTCTATGTGAAACATTACTTCAAGTTTCAAGACAAGCTGTTGCATTCTGTACATGCAGAGTGTTTGACATATGCGGGCACACCCCCACATACACGCGCGCCCACACACACACCCACACACCAGCACACATGCGCACACAGACACTCCCCCCCCCCCCACACACACACACACACAAGCACACACACACAAACACACAATCACACACACACACACGCACACACACACACGCACATACACACACCAGCACAAACATACACAAGCACACACACCCGCTAACGTTTCACATATGCGGGCACACCCCCACATACAAGCGCACACACACACACACACCTGTCCTTGACAAGGTCACCGTTCAGTCTTATGCCACTGCCATAATAAGCATGCTTTGGAAAAGCTTGGCCCAAGGCCAGAGCCTGAATTCCAATCAGGTGTATAGTTCAGAAACTACACCTGGACTACAATGACTTCAGATTGCAACCACGGCCCTGACAGGAGCGCCAGACCTGATGGATGGTCTCCCTGCGCAGTGCTGTCACATGTCACAGTTGGGTTCCAACGTGTTCCTAAGTGGATTGGACAAAGTCTTTATCGCAGTGATTTGTCGCTGCATATTGCCAATCCATGTTGTATATACTTGATATGTTCGGTACTCTTCATGGAATCAGCACAACCATTCATAATTATCTTGTTATCCCCGCTGTTTTGTTTTGAACTCTTCCATTTAGAAATTCTGCTTCTAAATGTTCATGAACTTTTCCTATTTGAGTACCGATTATACTACAACCAAAGCAAATAGCTGCCTCAGAGTGGGAATTCTTCTTTGGTGGAAAACAGCTTTGCCCTTTCGGGGAGGGTGACCTTGCTCAGGGTAAGAATTACCTCTAATCATTCTTCAACATAATCTATGTAAAATGCACTCCGCAGCTTTCCCTGACATCCTGCCAAGACCTTGCGCATTGCAGTCAGTCTGAATGTGTGTGTGTGTGTGTGTGTGTGTGTGTGCATGAGCGAGAGAGAAAGAGAGAGAGACAGAGAGTTTGTACTCCACTACAAGTATAAGCCTTTATGTTGCACATAGTACTGTATGTTATGTTATTCTGTTTGTTTTTATATTTGGCCAATATTTCCTGGTTTGCTATTTCCTGCCAATTAAGTTGTTCATTGAACTAATCTGAACACTATCTCCAAGATTTATTTTGCAGCTGAGAACTGATAAGATTGTTCTATTACCAACAAGTAGCAAGCAGTACAGGAGAGGACCTAGCACGGAACGTTGCGGCACTCAGCATGTTAGTGTGGAGATTATTAAATATCACAAAAAGAGACTAACGAAAAAGTAGCACCACTGTAGCAATGGATGAAAAGGAAATGAGGGAGACTTTTTCAACAGGCTAGGCTGGGTTCATAATAGAGGATAGGGAGAAAGAAAGTATTTAGAAGTTATTTCCTAACTCCATGTGAAAATTACTGTCGCAGAAGGAAATCTGAAATCTAACAATCTATCTCTTTATTCTTTATAGACCTGTCAAATGCTGAGAAGATGCTTGTATTCCTCTGACAGAGGAAACTCTGGGCAGTGCTTGCTGCTAAATACATGGCTGCCTGCCTTTACCTGAATGACAAGGATGCAATGAGGTGCCTCCCAAATAAGAATACAGAAACCGCCAAAAACAAGATACTGGGACTGTACATTAGGTCGCCTATAGGTAAACCAGACCATCCATTATCTAACTCGTCTATTCCTGGGCCGTATGTATGAGGACGCTGAGAATTATTCCTAAGAATTGTCGCAAATTTTGACTCAGTTGCCGATCTCAGTTTAATTCACAACACACTCAGGTGCCGTAAAGATTAACTGCAATGATGGTGCCTAGGAATCAGCCAATAGCAAGCCTTCATAGAACAGCCCATTCCATGAAGTGGAACTATCAGCAATGCGCTCCTGCCTTCATTCAATTAAAAAGAAGATACAGTTTTTAAGAGTTTCTTTATAAGGGGATAAACATAGCCCAAACAAAAACTCTTCCGGAGTCATAAGCTACCCTACTTAGTCTGCTTTGTGATATAGGCCACTGGTTTACACTGGCCCTCTAGACAACATCACTAAACATGCTTTTGAAGTACACAGGCAACAGTTTAGGCATGTTCTCTCTCTCTCTCTCTCTCTCTCTCTCTTTCTCTGGCAGGATTTGGTTTTGATTCATGTCCCTAGCTGGCCATTTCTAATAATAATAATAATAATAATAATAATAATAATAATAATAATTATGGATATATTGCATTTCAATAGTCATACAATATCTGTGAAGTTGTTGATGAATGTCTCTTATGCTCATTCTCTCTCTCTTTCTCTCAATGCTCTATCACTCTCCTTTTGTCTTTTCCATTTCCTCTTTCAGGTTATGAGACCTTTCAGGACCATCGTTAGAAATGATCTCTGTGCTCTAACACGTCTTGGTGCATTCGGTCCCCTCTACATGGTGCCATTGAAGTCGCACAAACTCTGCTGGAAGTTCGCACTAATTAATCTTCCGCCAATGCGCAGGTAGAGGGTATGGGGCCGGGAGGGGGGCTGACACCTAAATATAGCGGAGCGAAAGTTAAATGGAGCCTCGTGGCATGTAGCCGCGATGAACCGTCCTTCCATCTTTCCATTTTTATTAACGATGCCCAGGAGAGCGCCGCGTGGATCCAGTGTGTCTGACGTACCGGAGAAATATCAGTGCGGTGCCGAGGAGGAGACCCGTCTCCCAAACTAATGAACCCTGCGCTTCCTCAACCCTGTGAGGTAAACAAGAATTGCTTCCGGAAAGTCTTGGAGTGTAACACGTCGAGTACGACGCGGAGCCATGGGCAGTTCTGACAGCCTCCTTCAGAACAACGCAGTACATTTGTGCAGCTGCCTCAGCAGCCAAGCCAGCAAAATCAGTAAATTGACCAAGACATCTGTTTTCTGTGGGCTTCTCAAAGCGCTCAATCAACATTACATTTTGCAGCGTAATTGATGTAATCAGTGTACTAATACTCTGCACAAGTGAGAGGGAGATTGGGTATGTCAGCAGAGGTCCCTTTTATTAAGCATTAATAAAACATTATTAACGTTTATTACGTTGTTACCTGGGTTGAATGATTGCTTTGCGGTTCTTGCCATTAACATTGATGTATTTTACAATATCTGTTCTAGACTGCTCACCCCTTTTAATTGACTTGTGAATGCTTACTGCTACATTACATCAGCATTGTGCAAAACATTGCTTGTTTTACAGTCCATATCTGTCTCAATATAATGTGCAATTGGTGAGCATATGTTTTGATGTAGTACATATTGGTAGGCACTATTGTAAAGTGTTGCCGTTATATCTAGATTCTGAATCTCTGCTGTGTGTGATGAAAGTATTGCAACACTTTGTCTCGCAGCAAGAAGAATCCCAGCCAGGGCCTTTATGTGTGGAGTTTGAATGTTCTCCCCATGCAGGGATGGGAAGTATTTCTGATACATGTATTTGAAATACAAAATAGACATTCGTATTTCATGGAAAAAATCTCTGTGTATTTGTATCAAAATACTTTTCCCACCCATCCTCAAAAATGTAATTTGCCTCCTTTCCACTGTACACCCAATCTAGTGTCTGAACTTAATTCCAGGGTTCCTGGGCCCTTTCCATTGTGCTGTTTTTTTAACCCTTTGTGAAATCTATCACTAGCTAATCAGCAAAGTAGCTCGTTTTGCTGCAAAACACAAAACTAGTCATCAAAGGTTAAATGTATCAAATGAGTCTCAAACCATCATGCTGCTGCCAGATATGCAGTTCATACTAGAACAATTGTTTCTCAATGGAAATGTTCAGGAGAAACTATTTTAGGACCCTTGGACCCTTGGACCCTTGGACCCTTGATGACTTAAAACCATTTAGCCAACAAATGTGTTCCATACTGCATCAGCATAATTTGCAGCTGAATCTAGTCCCACCCCCCAATTCCCATAGAGATCCATTCAAATGCACAGAGTTTTAGTATAACTCGTAGGACAACCTGAAAATAAGATATCCAGGCTCTGATGATGCTGATGGGTCACAGACATCAGGAAGTAATGGCATGCAAGGGATATGCAACCAAATACAAAACATGACTCTTATTTGGCATTATGTTAATTTGTCTCAAACATTGAAATGGGGGACTGCATATAATATTGCTGTAATTACTACACGGTGAAACAAAAATGTATAAAAAAATAAAACCCTTTAATAAAAGCTCTGAGTCTGTGCTTTGACCACATATGAATTGTTTGATTAGAAACAGAAAATAAAATATGAAATCAGAAAAAGCAGAAAGACTAGGTGAACCCAAACTTTTGAACGGTAGTGTATAAGTACAGTATTTTAGAGACACTTCTTTTTGTGTTGAGTCCCCCATTTTCAGCTGTGAAAAAGTAAGGATGAACCAAAGCAACAAAAGTTGAATATTTGGTAGCATAGCCCTTAAATCCAGTAACTACATCAAGTTTTGACATCACCATTTGGAATTCAAATCTTGCTGCTGATCAGAAGTTTGCACCTTGCAGTGTAGCCTCCGCTGTACTATTGAAGTCACATATGATGGCTTACGATATTTCTCTGGAGACTGCTAGTGATGTCACTGACTGCTGTTTTAAGGTTTTTCTTCACAGTTCTTAGGATTTATCTGTCTTGAATTGCAGTTGTCTTCCTTGGCTGACCTGTACAGTTCTGTTGTGCCGCAAACTTCTGAGTCTAACAGTGGTTTCTTTCATGATGGTGTATGTATGCTGACTCCAAATGCAATCTCCACAGCTGAAAACAAAAGCTAAATCCAAGACGAGACACTCAGTCACTGCTCTTGATGTGTGAACAGTCCATGCAAAAGGCAAGACCCTAGCAAAAGTTAACACTTGCCACTCATCTGTGAACTTGCTTTTGCTCTGTGGAAAATGGGGGGACTCAACACAAAAAGAGCTGTTTGTGTAAAACAAATACACGTGTAAATACCATGCAATTAAAGCTGATTGCCCGTTGATCTCAAATACAAATGGTGTAAGTATATAGCAAAAAAACTTTTTTAAATTGTATTTTTAATTTAAAAAAAACATTTTTATGGTTACCATACTTTCGGCAGGCCCTGTATATGGAGTGGAGTCTTTTGGACCACCAGTCTAATGCTCACCAGGAAATGTATTTTATTGTATTTTTAAGATACAAAATCCTGTTGATACATTTCTTGGTTGCAGTATTTAGTAGGTTATTTTGATACATTTAGATTAGGGTTACTTTATATTTGTTTCAAAATACATTTTGATGTATTTTTGCCCATCCCTGTCCCCAAGTCTCTGTGGGTTTCCTCCAGGTGCTCCGGTGTCCTACCACAGTCCAAAGACATGCAGGTTAGACTGATTGGGTGGGCACTGGGAGGGTGTTGTAGCAAATGAGCATGCATGCTCAGTCAACCTACCCTGTATAAATAAAGGTTAATAATAGTAATAACAGTGGATTTTCACCCTTATTAATGTAAATATAAAATGAGAAATATAAACAAAAAAACAAACAGACGGATTACGTGTGCATTATCAAGACAAGCTGTCAGTTCCTCTCTTACTGGGCTGGAGCAAGCTGCCAGTTCCTCTCTTACTGGGCTGGAGCAAGCTGCTGTTCCTTGACTATGAATAAATGCCGCCATCTTGTGGTAGTGTTTTGGTAACGCACTTTCACAACATGACAACCTTTCTGTCCTTTGGTCACAATTAAATGAGCAATTCAGCACAATATGCTGACACAGCAAAAAATAGTTATTCACAACAGACTGTTGTGATTGTGCATAGCTTGTTTAATGTCAAAGATGGCAAAGGGGATTTAATTAGTTCAAGCCAAAGGTATGTATTCTGAATATAAATGACTATTTGAATTAATCATAATGAATTGTTTGCGAGAAGGAATTAATTCATGGGATTGTTTGTGCTCATTTCCTCACACCAAAACCCAAGGCTTGTACACATTCAAAGTGGGACATTTAATCATCAACACTTCAGATATACTTTGACAAGCGGTCAAAACAAAATGAATATGTTTACTAATTGGGAATGAAAATACGAATACAAGCCATAGATTTGTATCGATATACTTACAGTTGGCTCACGTGTGTGTGTGTGGGTGTGTGTGTGTGGGGGGGTCATTACAATTGGCTAAGTGCTCATTTATCACATTATATAAGGTACATATACGTGCCATCTTCATTGCTGCTCATTGATTCTCATTCTTAGTTTTTTGCCCAATTTTTTTCAAATCTGATCCACAGGCTGTATAAGGTTTTAGCATCAGGTGTAATTTATTTATTCAAGAGAAACAGAATAAACATGTCATATTGATTCTCCCAGAGGGGAGTATCATTATTCTGTCTCTGAGAATTAATGTCTGCAAACAGTAGACTTCCTGGTTGCTATTTCAGGCACTGAACCCATGAGGGGTATCATTGAATAAAGTGAAATCAGCAAATAAGAAAAGCTGCCTGGTGTTTCTGTTTTAGGAAGCAACCTCTTTTCTGGGCTCATCCAACAATAATGCTCAAGGCACTTCTCCGTTAGAGGACAAAGACTCAATGCTGTCGACATCAGCAGGCAAGAAGAGAGATTTATTTCCAATTCAGATCTAGGGAATGACAATGGAACTTTGCTTTAGAGCAACGTTTTCATTCCCAAGATACAATTTTGAATTGACGAGCAAATTTTTAAATTAGTTTCCCTTACTGGGGAGCCATAAGAAGCCCCTCTCCACAAGCTCCCAAGCCCCTCATCCAGCAGCACAGCCAGCCTGAGGAAAAGAGTGAATGGTCATGCAATACACACGTGCACACACACAGACATACATACACACACACATACACACGCACACACACAGATACACATATACACACACACACAGACACATACACACACACACACACACACATACACACACAGACACATACACACAGACACACACGCACACGCAAACACGGCCACATACACACAAACACGCACACAATCTGATGGTAGCATTAAAAAAAGGTACTAAAAGGTTTTCAACTATGCCAACAAAAGAAAATGTCAGTCGTGAACATTTTATAAATGTTTTAATGTGAGATAAGTGGACAGTTTTAGAACATTTTAAAGGAAAAATCATTTTCAAACACACAAAAGCTTTACTTTTATTCAATTAAATGCTGGGCCGAACGTCCATTGCTTTGTAGTATTGCATCGGAGCAGGTTTCCCTTTCATCCTCTTGAAATTACAGTACAAATCAGATGGATACACAAGGGTGGAATATTACAGGCCCTATATAACCAGCTCCCTTCTCTGTCCAAGGTGGCCTTCTCATAAAAATATCAACAGATACAACATGCAGATGGACAGGCCATGCAATAGCCAGAATAGGAAAGGGCAAAGCAGGCCAGTCCTTAGTTTAGTTCGGCTCTTTCGTTTCACACGTTAGCTGCCCAGAATATCATACCGTTATAGCTGTTTAGTTTAAGCTTTTTATCCAAATTGACTTACAGTTTATTAGACTAAGCAGGGGACCATATCCCCCAGAGCAATGTGGGGCTAAGGGCCTAGCTCGAGGGCCCAACAGCTGCATGTATCTTATCATGGCTACAGTGGGGCTTTAGCCACCATTTTTCCGGGTCCCAGTCATGTAGCCTAGCGATTAGGCTACAGGCTGCCCCCACAATAGTATCTAATGCCCTATTAAGGCACTGAGAGTGCATGTTACACAGCAAGTAAAGAAAAACATAATGTTCTGTTCGGGTTTAAAAACAGAATTGTGTCAGGTTATAGACTCCGACATTTGGATCCTGGGAAGGCCACAACATCACGAGAGGTTATAGGTGATTATGCTACAAAAGGCTCTGACTGCATTCAAAGTGAATGCCTCTCAGTTACATTCTTATGAATCATGGTAAAAATATATGTTTTGGCCTGAACATAGAAATAACATATAGCATAAAATTATTTTAGCCCTCTAGACTTACAAGTGTCAGTAGAAAGTGTAACAAATAACAATAAACAACAGCTTTAGCCCTGCCATATTTAAATACACTACATAATTCCCCAAACAAAAACAAAGGAAAAGGTATACAAGTCAATAAATATATACACTCAGTGACCATTTTAATGCAAATATTTAATCAGCCAACCATGTGGCAACAACTAAATGCATAAAAGCAAACAGGTTCAGCTGTTTTTCAGACCAAATGTCCGAATGGGGAAAAAATAGGATCTAAGTGACTCAGAAACTGACGATCTCCTGGGATTTTTACACACAACAGTCTCTAGAGTTGGCAGAGAAAGGTGCGAAAAACAGGCAGAAACGAGTTGTAGAGGGGTGAGAGTGGACACACGCCACACTGGTCGAAGCTGACAGAAAGGTGACAGTAATGCAAATAACCCTGCAGAAGGGCTTCTCTGAACACATAACGTGCCAAACGTATAAATAGTCTAATAAATACCTAATAAAGTGCTCACTGAGTGTATATGTTTTTGTGGACAGCATTTATTTTAAGGTGATCATTAACAATAATAGCTTGAAGCATTTAAGAAAAAGAAAAATATTTATAATCCGAGGCAGTAACCCCCCCCATCATCTCCTAGCTATTTTAGCCGATCAAATGCTACTTTTTGATAGCTGCCACACTGGTGTCAACTGATGCATGGAGATGCATGTCCCAAATACATAAGCAACAAATACAATCTTTAAATGCAGTAAACTACCACATACAGTATACCATGAACAATCTACAGAGCTTCTAAGTCCAACTTCATTAACAACTCCACAACATGCCATTTCTTTTTCACAACTCTGTCATTTTTTTGTCATTTTCTCTTACTTAAAGAATCACTGCCAGCCACAGCTGGGAAGGAGTGTAAAACAAATCATTTCAAAGAATGGTACATGAAATAATAATAATAATAATAATAAAATAGGTTCTACAGGACATATAGCTCAAAAACAAGTACATGGAATGTTTTAAAAACCTGGTTCAAAATCCCATATACTATCACCTGGATCAGATGACAAATTTATAAACTTTTAACTGGAATTGCACTTATATTGTTGAACATCCTGCTTATCATTATCTGCCAGTAACTCTGCAAAGTTATTTTAAATCCTCAAATAAGAGCTACAGTGCTGAGAGGAACAAATGACATGTTAGTTTTTAATATTTATGTCATTAATAACTGCGCAAATTCTCTGTTCTCTGAGAACCTTAGTCATTAAGTAGGAATGAGTCACAGGCTACTGGAGAGAAAATGGTGGAGCGTTCGTACATTAAAGGCCTTGGCAAAGGGCAAAAGAGCAGTTCACTGGAACATCACACACATGTGGAGTGGTGCGGCTAACGCGTACCGGGCTCGCTAGCGGGAAGCTAATGGTTTCCGCCGGGTCATTAGAGTGATAGTGTAAGAAGGTTACGTGTGAGCTGTGTTTTAAGTGGGCTGAGGTTGTCATAGAGACGCTAAAACACGGAGAAGAGCGAGCCCAGCGCCATGCCAGTGACAGCTCCGGTTAGCACACCCAGCGCCATGTCTCCCCCGTTGGCATGGCGACGCTCCTGAATGATCACGTCACCAGCTCCTCGAGGTGGGTAGCTCCCTGAAAGCCAAATCAGACATTTGTATTATCGGCAGGCAAATGTGAACTAGGGGGACAAAAAAAAAAAAACTATATTGGCAAGGCGTCTGAAAAATCCAGAATGACAGTTCCATTCCTTTCCCTTCTATGGGATTGCCTCCACATGCATTATTATAAAAACTTAACAAAACAACATTGCAACATTGTATGCAATTCCCTTGCAACACTGTAAATATATGAAAAATATACAGTACTGAGTCTGTCTTAGGCACATGTATAACATTCTGTAGAGATGAGATTCTTGCAAAAATAATTCAATGAAAGGTCCCAAATAAACATAAGTTTTAAACATACATTTTACATTACATTGTAATTGTAAAACTGAATCAAATCAATATTTTTTGTGACCACCCTTCGGCGTTAAAACTGCATCACTTCTCTGAGATAGCCAACGCTGTCCTGCAGTTCTATAAGGCAATCAGCAGGGAGGTTGTTCCAAGCATGTTGGAGAATTTGCCACAGTTCTTCTGCAGACTTGTTTGGCTCCTTGCTTCTGATCTCAGGCAGCCTTGATCAAGTTTTATGTAAAAAGTAGTCAATTGCTTACAGAAATATGTTACTTTTTAAAATTAAATACAAAAATGTCTCTGTAAAATTAGGAAATTTGGAAAATGAATATTTGGAAATCTCAAATGTGTTATTTTATACTAACACACACACACAAAAAAAAAGCATATATATAACAAAGTCTAGGGTGCCTAAGACTTCTGCACAGTACTATATGTATGCCATTTTAAAATCAAATGTTAAGTTTTCAGAATGCTTCTTTAGTAATACAACGATGGCATATAACAGCATACATGATGGTTTGGACTAGTAACCACGCTTCTAGGCTTAGGTCAGGCAAAATCTTACTTGCTAGGCTAATTCGGACAGAGGACTCTGCCTGGCTAATGAATCACCGTTGAAAACACCGTTGTAGTTCATTAACTATTCATTACACTGTACTTTTTTCACATTTAAAACATACAGTAACTCTACTAGGTACACTTCCTAGTACCGGGTAGGACCTCCCTTTGCCCCTGGAACAGTCCCAATTGTTACACGTTCTGCATGTAAACTCAGTGACCACTTTATTAGGTAGACCTATACACCAGCTTGTTAGTGCAAATATTTAATCAGCCAATCATGTGGCAGCAACTAAATGCATAAAAGCATGCAAACATGGTCAAGAGATCCAGCTGTTTTTCAGACCAAATGTCAGAATGGGGAATAAATGCGATCAAAGTAACTTTGACCGTGGTATGATTGTTGGTGCCAGAGAGGGTGGTTTGAGTATCTCCGAACCTGCTGATCTCCTTGGATTTTCATGCACAACAGTCTCTAGAGTTTGCAGAGAATGGTGTGAAAAGCAAAAAACATCCAGCGAGCAGCAGTTCTATGGGCAAAAGCCCCTTGTTAATGAGAGAGGTCAGAGGAGAAGGGCCAGACTGGTCTGGTACTTTGTCTTTTATTGTATTATTATGATTGTTGCTTGTGAATTTTTGTAAACAGAAGAAGAGACGCTAGTCTCAGTGAGAACTCCCAGGTTAAATAAAGGTTAAAAAAATAAAATAAATCTTACTAAAGACCATTATGGTACCGAAAACCGATGCTGCCGGCATGTAGCTGAATAGAGGCTGTCTTACCTTGGTACTGATAGGGGTAAGCCAAGGCGTAAGGCTGTCCGTCAGAGCCGTAGACCACCTGCGTTCCAGGAGGGGGAGGGCCGTAGGCATTATAGTAGCCCTGGTCATAAGCCTGCAGAGGGTCAGGCGGGTGAGATGCATTATAAAGGAATTCTGGGACAGACCTTGCACTCATACCAATTGCTTATTTTTCTCCTCTTTTTTTCTCTTCCTTGTTCTTACTGTACTCCTAGCTCCACCCATCAGGAGTTTGAAATGAAGATGAGGAAATGAAGAAAACGTGAATTAGGCAAATGGAACGTGCTTGCTCCGTCCAACGCCAGTTCGAAGCCTTGTCAGTTACAGATCCACAAGTCGACCATTTATACATTACATGTGATTTGACTGATGCTTTTATCCAAAGTGACTTACATTTGATTTGACTAAGCAGGAGACAATCCCCCTGGAGCAATGTGTGGTTAAGGGCATTGCTCAAGGGCCCAACAACTGCGCGGATCTTATCGTGATCTTATCCATGTACCTTAGCTACTACGCTACAGGCTGCCCTACACGCATACCGGACGCTTCCCGAAAGAATACTTCCGCAAAGGATGCACTTTTACTTCTAGCTCCTACAAGGAACCTTTAATGGGTTGAAATGTGCTTAAAGATGGAGTACCTTTCAAGCAAGGAGCAAGGAAAAGAAAAAAGGGGGAGAAACATAAGCTATTGGAATGAGGCCCTGGTTTGCGTAGTTCCCAATCCCCACTGAGGAAAAACAGCTCATGTATGTTTGGCCAATACCTGGTAAGCAGTATTTGGGGGAGGGGCAGAGGCCACAACTCTCTCTGTGAAACCAATCTGAGGTTCAGCTACCATCTGAGGAATACAAGAGAAATGGACATGACTGGTTCAGTGGGACACAGATGAACAGGCTCAAAATGAGACATCACTTCAGATCATGAAATGATTATTAAAAAAGGTACATTCTCGGGTGATCAAAACAGAACAAACCTTCAGAATGCGAAAGACAGGGTCTGAAACTAACTTTTTGTTGAACCAGCCAGTCTCTAGTGAAAAATTTGAGTTAAAGACACTATTTTTCGCACAATATTAAAATTAAAATCGCAGAATGAGCATGCTTTACAAAATGGCAATGGATTTTGCAATTTGATTAAATGAACATATGATAGTATGTGTACGAAACACCTACAAAAGCCTACAAAACACAATGGTTTGGCTGAATAGTCAATTCTGGCCTGGGAAGTGTGCATTACTTTTCCATGTTCACCTGGCTATGAAGTACAGCCAACAAAAGCTTAATGACGGTTCTAAATTAATGCAAATTAACATTATTGCTTTAACTGTTTATGCATGACTAAAAATTTTTGTGCCATTCCACACCAACTCACGATGTTGCACCACAGCACCTCTTGGATTTTTTGTTGGTAGACAATTATGAGATATAGAATTCCTGATAACTTCATACTCCATTTTGTTTTCCTGGTAGAGCCATTTAAAGTTTGCCGGGTGTCGCATAGACAAACACGTTGTGGCAAGAAATGTGATATTTAGAGGTCCATGAAAAAAGCCCCAATATAGGCATCATTTTGTATATAGAATTCATGTCTCATCTAATCTCTCATTGTGTAAAGATAAACACGTTACTAATAACACTTCGAACCTCTACTTCGGATATGTTGAAGTTAAATCCTTAATCAACTTCTAGAAAGAATCAGCTTTGGTACTCAGTTGGCTTTGTTTATTCAACACTTCCAACTATCCTAAGTTCACACATCTTTACATACCTTTACATTTAAATACAAGAGTCCGATGGCATTATCAGTATAGCCACTGTGGACTATTCCACTTAAACAGAGTTTAATCTATTACTGCATACATCCTTGATCAACAATCAAAAATAATCTGCTAATAGGGTTTACTGTTTTGGTATCACTGCAAATGCAAATATAATTGTTCACAGGATCATACGTTGCAAATTGAAACATATCAATCAATCAATACATCTCTTTTTAATTTTACATCTCATAATTGTCTACCACCACACAGAGAAAGAGAAAAGTCCAAGAGGAGCTGTGTTGCAACCTCCTGGACTTGGCATAGAATGGCCCTATTGCTTTAATTACACAGGGACTGCAGTACTTTAGAAACATGATAACATTCCCCCCCCCCTCCATGTAAGAACAGATATTTGCTCACCGAATTCATTCTGGCATCCTGCAGGGCCATCGACCATGCCCTGAAACAAAGACGAGAACAAAGAAAAAACTTGCTTCACCACTGCAAACACAGGGCACTCCTTTACATGTTTACTTTGCAAAGCCACTTTTTAGGCCAAGGGTATTGTAATGACACTCAGGAAGCTGAGCAGAATTTTTGTGTGCAGTCTATCGTCTCTGCTAAACAGTTGTTTCTGCCAGAACATATTCAACTGCTTTATTCATAAATTCCATTGTGCACTAGTGTCAATGGTATTTTTATTTTCAGTGAATTGTGGTCACATTAAACAAACTTAAATTGCAATCACAAATTGCAAGGGAAAATGTAATAGTTATGGTTAATAAATAATAAGCAACCATGCATTGACCGGAAATGTTTTATGTTATGTGAACAGATCCGCAGATCCACCGGCACACTGAACATAACGCTTAACTCACAAGGCATCATCTGCACCGTCTGCGCAGGTGCTGATGACCTTTCCGTCTCTGCACACGATCTGCAGTAGGGAATCCCGTCCTTTACCGTCTGGTGGGGTAAGATCTGTGGAAGCACATCAATAGACAGGGAAGAGTCGTTTTTCCTTTCCAGACACATGGAAACCAACATATGCACGTGCGCACATACGCAGTGCTAGTACATGTTGTTTTGCACATATAATTCAATCAGCTTCTGAGATGCACGCACACACACACACACACACACACCAATTACATTACATTACATGGCATTTAGCAGACGCTCTTATCCAGAGCGATGTACAATGAAGTGCAAATCAAACACAAGTATGAGTGCTAAGAGGACCTGAGAGGACAGTACAGTCCTAGTGTAAACACACACACACACACACACACACACACACACACACACACACACACGGACATACACATTATATATAGGTGATTAAGGCTGATATATGCACTATTAAAAAAAGGATAAGTTCAGGATAAGTGGGTTAGGATACTGGATGGATGGATGGATGAAAAATCACAAGTGGTTCTCTACCAATGCACGCAGGCCCGGTGCGGACATTGATGCAGTCCACCTTCATGTGTATCAGGTCCTCCATGTCCCGCCTACATTGGTCATCATAGAAAATCAAGCGACCATCGGACCACAGATCAAACCAGTTCTTTTTCCAGCGTCGCAGAATGGTGCCTGTTTAAGAGAAGGGATTTAACTGAATATCATACACTTTCAATCACAATTCTAATTGTACAATGTTACCTCTGCACCAAGTCCCTGAGTAAAACACAGGTAAAGTAAAAATATATAATAAATATTTGCACTCACTCTGTCTTAGAAGCCATCCGCTTTTCACATATGCCATCCTTGCAGAAACGTGAGGGGGGTGGGGGGAAAGTCACTGTTAGGGATGGTTGATTGCATCAATATCACGTGTTTGACCAGATCATGAGTTGTTTCGAGGGCATAGAGGAATGGCCTCTCACACCAAGGCGTTGTTTCTAAAAATGAATTATTATGAATAATAATAATAATAATAATAATAATAATAACAATAATAATAATAATAATAGGCGTATGGAATTGACAGGATAAGTATCGGTCAATTCACAAAAGTAAATTATTGTTGTGTTCATCATATTTGCCTGTGAAATGAAAGTTAGAACTGCTTGCATCTAACCACCGTGAAAGAATACACAATTCAATTTTTACAAATTGTCGTAACTTAAAGTTATCGGTTTTCGCTGTCAACTTGGAGTAAACGCGGTAACGTTAGCCGCTGGGTGATATTTTTGTGGTATGATTTAGCTAGCTAATGTTAGCTACGTTACTTTACAAAGTCTGTCATAAGATTTAAATTCAGTCCATGTCCGTGATCATTCCCATCATAGTGGACAAATTCTGAAACGCAGTCCTGTTCTCGTCTTTTTTTCTATGGCTAGCAGGCTAAATTAGCTACCCAGCGAGATGGCTACCAACTACCAATAACTATAGCGATATCTCCTTATTAGTCACGAGAATGTTCGCTCACCTATCCGGATTGTTTACTAGCGGTAGCTAGTTATCTTAAGTTAGCTAGTAAGGCTGTTATTATAGTTCATAATAAAGGTAAGAAAAAAACGGAAGTTGGCTAGCAAAACATATGCTAATTGTATTCAGCACTGGCATATGTTAATATAAAATATAAATATTGGAGATGAGGTTGCTAAAGAAGAAAAGATGACGCATCTCACGGAAATAACGTTAGTTGGCCTACCTTTGAATGTGCGATGGGTCCACTCCCGTTAACTCTACGAATGCGACTGTAAACCCTCCAGCTTGTTTACTGGGAATGACCATAGACCTGACACAGCGTCAGGTGACAGTTAAACTTGAATGCTGGGAAATGTTGTATTTCTCACAGAATAAACAACTAACATTATATTTGTCTTGAAATTACAGTATATGCGATCAATATAGCCACATATTTTTGAAAGGTTTAAGGAAAACCACCGAACCGCACTGAAAAACATAGCTCATAAAAGTTCAATTAATTTAGAAGTTCTCAACAATGAAATACATCAGAATTTAAATTGCATTAGATTAAATATTTCCTGTGAAATACGCCTACAATTCTGCCTAATGCTTAACTATTTCCGTTATATACGATATACGATAAAATAAATATCCCTTTAAAATGTACTCAGCCTTTTTGACGCTTATGAATATTTGCAATTTTACATTATACGCTACTTGCCATAACGCATACTAAATCAGTTTCAGAGAGACTTCGAAGATGTTGCTCTGGTAAATGACAGAAACTACTTGACCAGTGAAATCCGTAGAGTAAAGGCCGTGCCTTCTTTTTGTCCAATCAGAACTTAGATTTCGTGCTCAGTCCATTTTGAGCCAATGGAAGTGGAATAAGTCATGAATAATTAAGAACACTATCGCTTTTTGGGTTGAACAATAATTATTATGCTAGTACTAGTCGTGGACCCTGTAAAGATGGCGACAGCAATATACCTGGAACATTACCTAGACAGTAAGTTACAGTAATAGGCTGTTCTAACAGTAATGGTTACGTTCGCTATGTATAAGTTTGACTGGCTAGTTAACTTCCCAAGTAACAACATGAGAAGAGGAAATGCACTTTCGCTCTCTGAAAAGTATTATGAGACTGAGATAACATTGCGACTATGCATTTAAAAGAAAAACTCAAATAACGAATTAATCCCATTGGAATGCCGTTGAATATTTTATAGTTTTTCGTAAATAAATGTAAGCTACCTGTCCCGTATCTTCACTTAGCCGTGTTGGACGTGAGAAAAGTTAGTTAGGGAACCAGGTAGTCTAGCTGTCTGCAACTGTGGTAGCGGCAAGCATGACAACCATAAGCACTGATCATCATCGAACATTTTTCATTTGCACAGCTGCAATAATTATCAGATCCAGTCAGTTGACAGGAGGGATGTCGCACTTCTATCTCTCTTTATTTCATGCGCGTAACGATTTTCCAATAAAACATGTATGGCTTGTTAAATAATAGTAATAGGTTGTTAAAAAATAAGAGCCAGCAAACTCGTTTGCTAAGGGGACCAGATTCTGAAGAAGGCAGGCGGGATGTTTGATTTCTAAGTGCGTCATCAGACTGTTGGTCACTGCGTGCTTCATGTTTCCTGTCATGTCGCCACATTTACCAGGCGGTAGTCGAAATCAATGTCAATTAGCCGACTATTAGAAGTGTTCAAATAATTATTGAAAAGTATTTTCAAAACGTCTTGTCTTTACGTCATTAAAATGACAGTTAATTATTGCTGTTGCAAGGTTAAGTTGTCAGGTAATTCACCTGAAATGCTTCAGTAAAATGGGATCTAGTTAAAAAATTCATACTGTATAAGTCGCTTCAGATAAGCCAAAACATAAGAAACCTTTTTAAAATCAATAGAATATTGATTAGTATTCTAAGAGAATGGATGGATGGATGCGCTAATGTGAAAACAAATAGTTACCTAAAAGTCTTTTTGAAGGAAGTTGCAAAATGATGCATCCCAAGATGCAAAAAGACATTTTTTAAAGGAAGGAAGAGTAAAGTTAAGGAAGCAGTGCCATGCTTTAAAAATAACGAAGGACCAGTGCTTTATAAGAATAAAGACCCTGCTCCTACCATAAATAGTTACCTTACTTTGTTGAGAGCTTCACCTGAGAGGAGCTCAAATATGCCTGAATGCATATTCAGTAGTCAAAATGTATTACTGTACATGCTAATATTTAATATACTAATATTTAGATATGGTATGGAGAAGTACTGGAAAAATCATGAAACTTGACAAAAAAGGCAGTATTTCTCAATTGTATATGTCCAAAGGTGTTGTGGACATCTATTAGGAGGATGCAACGCTACTAATTTTGATTTTAACAGGGCTTATGACATTTTATGAAGTGTCACATGACTGTATTATTATTATTATAATACATTAGTGTATTATTGTGGGAATTACAGGAGTTATTTCAGAGGGAGTAATTTGAAACTTTTAATATTTGAAAAGTTTATATGACATCTCAATGCCACTTGTTGTGAAAAGACAAATACACAGCCATGTACCCTTGAGTATCAGCACATGAATCAGTCTAAAGTCAGTCATTGGAGCAAGGAACAGTTGCTGTATGTGCTTCCAATGATCACATGATACCAGCAGTGACATGGGGACTTTCCTAAATATTTTATTTGATGGTACTCATCGCATTTTTGTTGCTGCTCCTCAACCACAGGTATTGAAAACCTTCCCTGCGAACTCCAGAGAAACTTCACTCTGATGCGTGAATTGGACAATAGGGCTGAAGGTATGGTTCATTGTGGTATTGTGTCATTCTCATTGAGAAGAGCTGCAATCATTATTCCTGAATCGATAAAGACCCTTCTGTCTCATGTACTGTAAGAGTATTTTCTGGGTGTGCTTAAGGGGCATTTCAGACAGAGCTTGGAAAAGTAATGGAGTTTTGGTAATCATGTTTTCTGACTTTACAGAAATTGAATGTTATGTACATTTTGTATATGCTTCCTCTTGGTAGAGTAATGCATGTTCATATTAATTGTTATACAAATGACACACAGTTGTATATCTCTGTGTCACCTCAGCATAAAAGCTCAGCTTCCTTAAAAATTGTCTCACAGATTACATTGCAGGAAAGTAACAGTGGAGACAATGTAGGCAGTGTGATTAAAATGTAATGCTCTACCTTAAAAGCTTGTTAGAAAGATTACTCACATATATATCCAGTATTTTTATATTTATATATATCAGACAAGGCTTACTTCTTAATAATTAGACCAAAGAAAAGTATATCTAGAGGCACGTACAGTAGGTTTACTGTTCTACTTTAATGTCCATAGAAAAGAAGGGAGAAATTGATAAGCTGGCAGGGGAGTACATCACAAATGTTAAGAACCTGGCATCAGAGCAGAGAGTTGAGCACCTACAGAAGCTTCAGTCCGCCTACACGAAGTGCAAAGAATACAGCTCTGACAAAGTGCAGCTTGCCATGAAAACATATGAAGTGGTAAGTACCAGTTTTTCCTACTGTACTAGCTGGGATATTTTTGTCATTAGCTTGTACCTGAGGCAATACTGAAGGAAGTTATTTAGACCATTGGCAGTCCAGAAATTCACATCATCAGGCAGTTGGTCTAATGCCCTGCACTTGCCTTTCGCTTCAGTTGGGGACTTTTGCTTGGTTTAAATATTTATATTTGGAAATTTACTTATCCAAAATGGGATATACATGTTTTTACATGCAATCCATTTATACAGCTGGATATCTGCTTAAGAAACTGAGGTCAAGCACCTTGCTTATGGCTGCAACTGCCGTGCCCCACCTGGGAATTCAACATACAACCTTGACATTACAAGCTCACTTTCCTAACCGTTACAATACACTGCCAGACCTACAGTTGCATACAGATTCCAAATTATATACTTTCCAGTTTTTTTATTTTAGGTGCCAATATCCATACAAGGCAGTTGTGTGGTTTTAAGTACCAAAAACAATATCTATCTACTTTTTCACTTTTTTTTGTATCGTTGTAATGTCATTACTTCACGGAAGTCCAAATGTCTCATTTAAATTCACATTTTCTTAATATAGATTGTGTATACAGATATTTGTATTTGGGCACTGTGCGTTTTGACGCTTTCAGTGTATTTTAATAGCACCTTCAACTCATAATCCACATTGCAAAGGAAATATCATTTTCTACAATATGGGACCTTTATGACGCTGAAAGTTAAAATCAGCATCCATAATCACACCAAGATTCTTCATTCAGATTACTTCCATTCTGTCTCTCTGTATTGTCCTCCTAGGTGGATAAGCATATCTGCAGGCTGGATGCTGACCTGGCCCGCTTTGAGAAGGAGCTGAAGGAGAAGCTGGCAGTGAGCAGCCAAGAGAGCCCTGAAGGGAGAGCACTGAAGAGTAAGATGCACGGTTACACTTTTGACAGATCTCATTCTGAGTGAATCAGCGCTTCCCTGAGCTGAGGGATCTCCTCTTCTGATTGCTTAGACCAGTGGTCCTCACTCCTGGTCCTGGAGAGCCAAAGGCTGCCCTGGTTTTTGTTGTTAATTAGCATTTATTGATCAATTAAAGCAGTCAATTACACAGTAAATTCACCTCACCCAGTTTCTTGGGTCCGAATTGGTTGGCAATATTAAGGCAAAAAACAGCACACCCTGCAGCTTTACTTCCTTGTATTGGATAGGACTCATAGAACTTTACTGCAAAAATGCTAGATTCCAGATTAATTCATATTTCTCAATAGTCCTCTAAGTTTAGTGGAGGTCAGAAGAGCAACTGTGGTAATGTGAGCATGGTGCAAGAAAAAACATGCACATTCAATGCAGGTGCAGGTCATAAAAATGAAGTGAAGCCGACTGATTTTATTAAATGTGGAAAACATAGAATTGAATGGCTGTTACCAAGTGAAGAAATTTAGTTCTTCAAGTTTGTCGCAAACAAAAAACACAACAATGAACAGAGATGCTAGTGAGAGTGGACACAGTGGATTAAAGGGTCCATTACAGAAATGGACATTGCTCATTTGAACCAGTGAAAGGGTATGTTGAGTTTCATTGATCTTAAACTGGGTGAATTGTATCTGTTGGTGTGTGTTACATTGGTTACAATCTGGAATGTTCCTTGCCAACTGGTACTTGTTGACCTTCCTGCAGAGGACATCAGGAGCCTCAAGGACAAGAAAGGCCCCAAGGGGAGAGGTCAGAAAGTGTCAGAGGAGGACTCACCAAGGAAGAAAAAATTTAAACATAGGTGAGAAGCTACACTCTGGTGAAAAAGCACTCTGGGCGAGACCAAGCTCTTGAAGTCAAGGACTGCTTGTACTTTTCAGATGATGGGTAATTGGTTTCACAGGGTTTAACCTTGATGTTTGGAAGTTCGTTTGCATTTTAATACCATCTCATCTGATAATGCAGAACCTAGAAAATGTATGCCATATGTAGCTTCCCTGTTGGTGTATTATGTTGGTGTAAAATACATTTTAACGTTTAAACTTTTAAAATGAACATAAAATTGTTGTTGATGGAGGATTTGATTTGTTCATGAATGAACAATTGTCTTCACTTGCCTCTCTTATCTCCCTTAGCAGGCCAGAGATTAAAGACTCTGTTCTGGCAGTGCATTCATCAGATGTATTGGACATGCCGGTAGATCCCAACGAGCCTACTTATTGCTTGTGTCATCAAGTGTCGTACGGAGAAATGATTGGATGCGATAACCCTGATGTAGGTTTTTACTTATTTACTTTTGTGCCTGCTCAAATGACCTTAAATAACATGTTGATATGAAAACTTTTCTGGTATTTTTGGGAACAGTGTCCAATAGAGTGGTTTCACTTCGGATGTGTTGACCTTTCTACAAAGCCTAAAGGGAAATGGTAGGTACATTATGTAATTATTTGTTAGTAAGGGTTTTGGAAAATATTGTCTACTTGTTAACTAGCATTATTTTTAAAGATTAATATCAGTGCTTTAATTAACATGTTATTTTGCCTGTTGTTTTCAGGTATTGTCCTTGCTGTGTTGAGGAAAAGAAAAAAATTTGAGAAGACTTCGGAGAGAGAAACCTTTCTATGTATATTATATACTCTATGTATTTTGTTTGCACAGTAAAAGTTTAAAGCTATATGATTTCACCATGATTTTGTGGTGAGGGAAAAATGTTTTATTTTTTAATTACATTTTTTACTTGAAATGTACCAGTTCTAGTGGGGTTTTAGTATTTGGCAAACACATATGTCAAGTCATAGTTGAATCACAGAACCATTACTATGACCGGTCATTTTCCTCTAGTTTAATTCAGTGTTAATTACAGGCACCTGGCTAAGGAAAGCTTAGTTTCTTTCCCAGTGTCACTTCTGATCTTTACCACTTCCTGCCTTGCAGAGGAAATATAATAATCACTTGAACAGCGGGACACACTGCAGAAACTACTAGTGTCGTTAGGCCACCGAAGCTCAAAGATGGCCCAACTATGACCAACGGCCGACGGTCAGCTTGGTGTGTCCTGGCCTTTAGGCTTGAACCCTAAAATACAGGAATGAGAAACATTCAAATTCAAGCTTGAAGTCCTGAATTATATACTCCAGCATGTTTTGACATCCTGGGTCCCCTACTCATTTGAGTGTTGTGCTAATGAAGAATTGTGCAAAGCAACAATTTATCATGCATTAATATTTCAGCTCCCTTCTTTTCAGTCCATGAAATTGTGATCCTGAAATGGCTGGGGTGTTTAGCGGGACCAGTGCACGGTGCACAGGGAGTTCAGGATAAGATTGTAGAGGGGGGATTTGTAGTTCTGTTCAGTTCTGTATTTTAAGCAAAGAGAAGGCCCTTTGCATGAGGCGGAACCCCACGCACAGTGAATATCCTTCGTATAGGAATGGCAGCACTCTTGCTTGTTTATAACATTTCCATTTTAAAGGAGGCACAAAAGGAAATAAAAACAGCATTCACAGTTGTTAGCTATTTTAAAAGCTATTTTGAGTGGTTTTGTAATGTCTCATGGCCAAAAGATTGTAATGCATCTTGACCAAAACATGATTAAAATGTGACTTGATTATTTTACATTTGTATTGCATAACCCAGTATAGCTTTCTTTAGTTGTAGCAGACACATTCATTTAAAGATAGTTTACTTTTTTAGTTTTAGTGTGTGCTTTTGTTTGGTCCAGACAGTTTTTGTGCTCCTGCAGGGTTTACAATGGCAGTTATAGGGCATTCTGGGATTTGTCATCTCAAGCAATAAAATATACTTCAACTAACTCTAGAGCAGTTGACATAGTTATGTTACCAAAAACCCCAGAAACTGAGGTACCCCTGTAAATATATTCATGACTGTGTGCTTAAGCCACCAAATAAATCTGTTATGATTTTAGCACATAGAGCAAGGGTCTACACTAACATTTAGTAGCATGTGCTCCTAAGTCAAAATAATTTGGAGTGCTGTATGTATAAAGTAGATGTGGTCCAAAATATTTTTTCAAGTTAGCACACATCAAATTTCAGGGGCAAATGCTCCTAAGTTGGAGAAGGTACCCATTCTATACTATTCCTGTTTGATCATTCAAAAACCACTGATTATGAGGATCACTTTCTTTTTCTTTTTTTGTGTTCTTTTTTTCAAACAGCTCACACAATTTCTGTGTGCAGTGAAGGATTCTTAAAACATATTTCCAGGAGTTATAGGTTATAGGTGTGTATATTACCTGAATAGTCTTCAAAAATTATGCTTCATTGTATTATGGGTTGGAACCATTTCCTATGGCACATGTAACCTGCACTTAAGGAAATTGTGCTCTCATATTATCACAACTACATGGGCAACTTCGGAGTGAAGAGCTTGCTCTGAAGAACTGAGAAGGCACTATATAAAAATGTCATTTATGTTTATAATTGTGAATAAATGCTGTAAATTTGATCTCTGCTTACGTGCATCTACTGGAAGCATAACATTGCTGTACACGCTGCTTGCTGAATGTGGCTTTAGTCCCATCTACCATGTGAATCAATGCATGATATAGCTCTTTTTCTTTTTAAAGCCAAAAACAAGCAAGCCTAAGAGTTAGAAAGCTTTATTGTATACCTGTACCTGTTGACTATAATCACTATTAAAACAACACCCCCCCATTTTTATCTCCTATTTAAAATTGTAGAAGCACCATTTGTGCCTCTTGAGTAACGTAACTGGGTGCCTATTAAAGGAGTATGACAGCTGACTTCCTTGTATTCCAGTATATATTCCCATATTAACATTCCCATTGCCCACTTTTCTCACTTCGGAGACATGGTATTACAGGGGAGCCAAGAGCACTGGCTATTACTGATGACAAATAGTAGCCAGTGGGTTTGTATATGGAGTTGTACCTTTGGTCCCTTAAAAAGAACTACAATGTTTTCCCCATAGCAACAGCCTTATCCTGACCTGATGGTGCAACAGTGGGGAAAGGCCAAAAGTTTACAAAAGTTCTCAATATGCTCAACATGAAGACTTGTGAAAATGCCCCCCCCCCCCCCTTAACAAATGATATTTTTGAGAAATGTGCACTTACACAGCTGAGACTGTCTAACTGTGGCCAGTGTTACCCACCCATTTCAAATATAGCTTTTCATGCCAATTATCACATTTCCTTTTGAATGCAAAGAGGAGGGACTGACATCACCTGGTCTCCAAGCACAAACATTTGTGGTATACTGAAGTACTTTTTAGGATTCTCAGTCAGCATTTCACCAAGGTACATTAACAGCTGCCCTAAACCTCATAGGTCTGAGGCACTATTGTCCACTTGACTTTGTTGCTAGATTTAGCAACTTTTCAGACCTTTTTAGTGACTTTTTTTTTTTTTTAAGCCTAGCGACATTTATAAAATACAATAATACACCCGTAATATGTGAAATAAAATATTCTATCATAGGCATCCTTTCATAAAATCTTAAAATGCAACACACAAAATGTAATACCCTGTGTCATGCAATATATGTTCACATGTGAAAATGAGTACAAATAAAAATGTCATAGATCTACAAAATGAACATATGAAGTCATTAACCAACTTCTAGCACCTTTTTGAGCATGGCTGTGTTAGAAACCACATACTAGCAAACTACTCATATTAAATGTACTGTTATTTTAAGGCAGATTTTCATTGAAATGTAGTATGATGGTGCAGTGGGTAGCACTGCCGCCTCACAGCAAGGTGGTCCTGGGTTCGAATCCCGGTCGGCCGGGGCCTCTGTGCGGAGTTTGCATGTTCTCCCCGTGCTTTCATGGGTTTCCTCCGGGTACTCTAGTTTCCTCCCACAGTCCAAAGACATGCAGGATAGGCTGATTGGAAAGTCTAAATTGCCCATAGGTATGAGTGTGTGAGTAAATGGTGTGTGTGCCCTGCGATGGACTGGAGACCTGTCCAGGGTGTATTCCTGCCTTTCGCCCAATGTATGCTGGGATAGGCTCCAGCCCCCCTGCGACCCTGTTCAGGATAAGCGGGTTCAGATAATGGATGGATGGATGGATGTAGTATGAGTAGTATGCCAAGTATGCGGTTTCAAACACAGCCCGTGACTCAGCTGCATCCTACGGGAAAGAGTCGGTAACCGCGGTCCGAGGCGGCACGCTAAAAGCCGTCCTCAGACTCGTCCCAGCTGCAGGTCTCATGGTCGTCCGCCTCGGGGAACTCCACCTCCAGGTCGTACACGAAGTCGGGGTCGTCCTTGCACTTGCGGTTGCGCTCGAAGAGCACGTCCATCTGGGCCTTCTTGCGGGCCAGCTCCTCGTCGCTCAGCTTGTTGAGGTCTTGGTTGGGGTCCAGGCGGAGAGAGGCCAGGCTCTGCTCCAGGGTGCGGCCTAGCAGACGGTCCCGCAGCACCACGTGCAGCCTCTCCAGCTGCCGCGAGGTGACGTCCCGCAGGTAGGCCCTGTGCCGCGTGTTGTTCTTCAGACGCTCCGCCGCCTGGCTGCAGTCTGCTCGGGAAACACAGAGACGGCACTGTGCTGCGCGTTCCCGTTGTGGATTCTGCTTTTGTGTGTGTGTGTGTGTGTGTGAGTGATTTGGCGACACAAATGACTTCATCAAGCTAATAAGAACATTTGAGAATTGACACAGAGAAAGGTGTGTGTCTATTCCGAACAGCATGACACAGGCTGTGTTCGAAACCGCATACTACTCGGACTAAATTTCAGGCTGAAATGTAGTACGAGTAGTATGCCAAATATATGGTTTCGAACACAGCCAGTGTTTCCAGAACTGAACATGTAATAAAGTTCATGGTGGGCACACCTCTTGTGCCCTTAAATGGCTACAAAACTTGAATGGCTCTTATAAATAATCTGAAAATGAATAACTGTATGGATTTAAGATGGATAAGTTGTCCTGGAAAAGGGCACCAGCTAAGCAAATGAAAACCAACATAACATTTCTTCAGAATGGAGTCACCCGACAATTTAAATCTTAAGGGATTTCTGCATTTGAAAGTGTAATTTTGCATTCCTATAAGTTACTCAATTTCCCTTTCCATGGGAAAACCTGGCAACAGGCACAAAGTAAATGAAAATCCCAATGAGCATGTGCTATGAATATGGATAAGTGAAAAATAGTTCAGACAACAAATTAAAATAGTTGTTAAATGATGTATGTTGCAGTTGTTCCATTGTGATTCATTTGTAATTTATATTAGGCATGTCTGACCTGAATATTTTGAGAAGTTTCTCACTGGCATGATTCTTTGGCGTATCTTCTTGGTTTTACCATCTTCGTAGACCAACACTATGGAAGGTGGGTCAAACCTCACTCCGCACCGTTTAGCCACAAATTCCATTTCCATAGTTCAGCTCTCTTCATTTCGTGGTTGGAATCGTGTCGTCCCTGCAAAAGAGACGTACCTAACGTTAACTAAGATTACCACTAGGTGACGCTGGGCAGCGCTTTTACATTTTCGGTTTGAAATTTAACAGTAACGTAACGCGTGGAATTACTCGTTGAAAACAAGGAACCAGTTAACTTAGCTGTTAAAATACATAATTATAACGTTAACGTTGGCTAGCTAGAAAAGTTATCAGCAATATGTTAGGCAGCTAACAGCAATATGTCGGTACGTTAGCAAACGCACAACTGTAACGTTAATTGCATTATAATGAGAACAAGGACAAGTTACATCAACAGCATACATTTCTACGTCGACGCTGAAGCGCCAGATAGCTAACTAACTTAACTATAAGTTAGCCGCAGACACATGAGCTGGAACAGAGAATACGCTTGCAGTTATTGAATGACAGAATTAAAATAGGTAATTTTGTTAAAAGTAGCTTCGATTCATTCAGATCGTTTCTGTATAGCTGTTTCAATAAAATCGTTTCCATGAACTTACCAGTGACAACTGACTGCTCTTCCCCTTTTCCTCAGATGGCACATCCCGCATCGTCGGCTTCTGTTGCTATGGAAAATAGGTTTGACCTCTATACTGCCGGCCGGACTTACATTGACACAAACGTAAAAATTGTGGATATTGTAACTTTTATTTTTTATTAAGAATGTATGAATAGTGAGTATGTTTTAATTTCAAACAAATTCCAACAATGTTCGATGCAACTCGGCTACAATATTTACATTTTGATCAGGCAATGAAATAGCCAGCCACGCAGAGCGCAGGTTGTTTCTTTCTTCCGTGCGGGGTTTCCTCTTTACCAAAACAACCAGACAGCTATCTCATGTTGTTACTCGGCTATTATAACAATGTGACAAAATGAGTTAAACATGGTTACAAACGTGCTTTTGTGTACGGTCTTCTTAGTCGTGAAGATCTGTGGAGCTACCGAAACAGGTAAGCAATATCAAGAAATCGGACGTTACTGTTTTAATAACTTGTAAACTACTTGATGTAACAAGGGAGACTATTTATTCAATGCCGTTTTTGTAGAGGAAGGCGACCTGTCGGGGAAATGGTTGGAATCTTTCAAGATGACAAGAGCTGTTTGGAAAATGGGGTTCCACAGGTACCGATTGCTGTAGCTAATATGGTAGCTGAGTATTTTTAAAGGGACTTATTTGTGCTTTGATAATTTGGTTTTACCGCCTGACAGGGGACATTGGCTCAGGCGGTAAGTGCAGTCGTGCCGTCGTCTGTCAGTCGATCCCGCCCTGGGTGTGTCGAAGTAGTGTCCCTGTGCAAGGCACCTAACCCCTAAATGCTCCTATCGAGCTGGTTTAGTGACTTGCATGGCAGCCAATCGCCGTTGGTGTGAGTGTGTGTATGAATGGGTGAATGAGAAGCATCAATTGTACAGCACTTTGGATAAAGGCGCTATATAAATTCCAACCATTTACCATTTACCATTGGTCTGTGTCTGTTCAGGGAACTCGTTACCACAGTAGAATGTGGGCCCCACTCCCCGGAAGAACTGCATGCTTTGCTCGTGCAGAACCTACCCAGAGGAGTATACGTCGATCCATACCAACTAGCGTCACTACAACAGGACGCAGGTTTACAGGTAGCTATAGATAAATTAAAGCATAACAGCGCACACAACCTTCCTCAGCACAACCGTGATTCTGCTTATTCTGCTCTTGGAAAAGATGTGCTGCGTTCTACAAGATACTGTATCCTTAGGATCCTGTCAGAATAATCCTGTGTCTCAGTGAAATGCAGATACATTGTAGATCATCCAGTATTTGGACAGTGGTGCATTTCTGCTCTGTATTCTAGCAGACTTGATTTGAAATTAACCTCATATTCATGGTTTCAAGTGCAAATTTACCTTTAACTTGAATTTGCATCCATATCAAACAAGCCATGTAGGAATTTCATCCCTTTTTATACACAGTCCCCAAATTTTAGGGGACCAAAATTCATTTGACACTTCTTGGGTGTTTCTGATTAGTCAGGTGTAGAAGGTGTAGACACATCCATGCCTGCCTCCTGAAGAGTGTTTCTGATGTGTTGGACAGGTGTTTGTTAGTTTTTCTTCATTATGGCAAGAAAATGTTGGTCATCGACTCTAGAGGTCTTCCTTGGCCTAGCAGCCCCATTGCAATTACTGAGCTCAGCAGTGCTCTCTTTCTTGTTAATGATGTTCAAAACTGTTTATTTTGGTAATTCCTATACAGATGACCTGATGTGGATACCCTCAAATTAATGGTGCAATACTGCACTTTAACCTCATATTCATTGTTTCACTTAAAATACAATCTGCTGGACTAAAGAGCCACAAGAATAGAAAAAGAACGGAGCATTGTCTACATACTTAAGGATTGCATTGTACACACATGGGTTTTAAAAGACATTGACATTAAGCACATTTTTTGAGTAGGTTACATCAGATGAACACAAATGCCTTATAGTCTTTGGAAAGCATTTAAGTGGGGTTTAGTGGTCAGATGATACAAAACTGGAACTTTTACTCTAATTCTATTGTCTTATGTCTGGTGCATTGAGTGTTATTCTTAAACTGTGTTATGCAACAGAGATGTTTGATTTGTTCTGTTGGACTGGTTTCATTCTTAGGTCCTTCTTGACTCTGAAGTTGATCTGGAAGCTCCAGCTTATGTGTCAAATGGTCTGTCCATGTTTGTGTATCCCACACGTGACCCGGGACATCCCAGGAATCTCCAGGCTGTGGTGCCGATTCATGGCCGTTACCACCGACCTTCTTCAGGACCGGGGTGGGAAAGGATTGAAATTGAACCCCCGCGGCTGTTTCTGAGAGCCAATGACTGTGAGTGCCTGGGTTTTTTTCACATCTCACAACTGAACAAAGTCTGTACTGCTCCAGCAGATTTGTTCCTATTTTGAGAATTGTCACTGTCTCCTGTCCAAAAAATGTTTTCCCAGATTATTAGTAAAGTATTTTATTATTATATAGCCATTTTGCTTTTGTATCAGTAAGAGAACCACACACCCAGTGTAGGCACTACAATAATAAACAATATATATATAATTTATATTTTGTTTTTTTAAGGTGTACCACTCCTGCCAGTTGCTCCACGTGTTCTTATGGATGCTCCTTGCAGTGGTCAAAACCTGAGCATGTGTAAATGGATGGAGATCCAGCTCACCCAGGTACTGCAGGTCTGTGAGAAAGTCTTTGGGCAGAGACACAATTTTTGTTGTTTTGTGTCTGTACTCCCAACACAATGGATGTTAAGTAATGATTATAGTTGAAGTGCAGTGTCCGCTTTACGTGAGTATCTACATCCATGTTTGGTGAGCTGTGTAGCAACTGCAGCCCTTTGTATGCATAGTTCCCCCATTTAGGGACTGAAAATAATTGGAAAAATGAATACAATCATAAATAATGTGGTATTTATTTCTTGGTTATAAATCCTTAGCATTTGATGACTCCCTGAAGTCTGCGACCAAAAATGGTTTGCATATTTCCGTGAAACCTCTGAGGTTATGCTGGTGTAGACATATCTATACATCCTGGAGAGTGTTCTTGATCTGCTCAACAGTTTAAAAAGGGATTTTTCTTCATAACTGAAAGTATTCTTTGGCCATCCACTACAGCAGTCTTCTGTGGTCTACCGGAATGTTTGTGTTGTTCTGAGCTCGCCAGTGTGTTCTTGCTTCCTAACAATGCATCAAACAGTTAATTTTGACACACCTAATGTTTTGCCGATGTCACTGATTGATTTATTGAGATTTTGCAGCCTCAGGTTGTCCTACTTTACAGGCATTGGCAGCTCTTTGGTCCTCATGCTGAGACAACAATAACAGACTCCAAAGGGAAATCCCACTCTTAGAATCAACACTAGACCTCTCTAGAACTCTAGTTAGCTTTCTTTTTGCATGAACCAATGATGCTCAGCTGGCCAATAAACAGCTCAGCCAATTGTCCAATTGCATTTGGTGCCCTAAAATGGGGGAGCTATGTATAAAAAGGGCTGTATTTCCTTCACCCAATATGGTTACATTACAGCATATAGCAGGCTCTTATCCAGAATGACTGATCACTTTTAAAAATATACAATTTATGCAGTTGGATATTTTAAATTCTGAAGTAATCCAGATTAAATTTCATGCTCAAGAAGAGTACAACAGCAGTGACAACTGGTCACAAACTCACAGCCTTAGAGATCTAATACCAGTTTCCAAACCATACATTTCTTAATACATTTATTTGCATTCCATTTTAATTATGTCCTTTAGAAGAGTAAAGGACAGCGTGAGCACTAGATTGGATAAAGAACAGGAGCAATCAATAAATAAGATCCATTCCAAGGAAAAGGAAAATTGTAATGGTGCAAAAATTTAAATATATAATGTTGTGTTTATGTTGCATGACTTTTTTTGTTCTGTGAAGATTTAATTGTCTGCCCCCATGTTCACAGGGGGAAGTTTCCTAATTGCTGCTATTGTGTTCTCCCTTTCCAGGACCAGAGGCACATCAGTCTGGATCTCCCAGTTGGTGACCAGTCTTTGGTGGTACTGGTGTGTGCTGGGACCATGCTGGTGACACTGCTATGCTGTGTACTCATTGCAAATGCCATCTGGAGGCATGTCTCTCTGTAGTCTTAATTCTGTCAGCCTCTCACTTTAAGGGTGAATGCCACTGCAAAATGTCCCTGTGGAAAAAAAAACTAGTGTGGTAGTATTTGGTCTTTCTAAGTATGCAGTGGTGCCGTTTCCTTATGCCTGTTGTACAAAAGTCACCCCACACTGCTGGAAGATAGACCAGTGCTTGAGGCTTGGGGACATTATCTGTTGGCTGTTATTGTTCATTGGTATGGCCCAAAGAAGAGATGACCACTGCATCCTAAATTAACATAAGTTGAAGAGAGAGGTTGATGATTTTATGTGTCGCTGTAAAGAACTTTATTTTCTCTCTAACTTTTGAAAAAAGGAGCGTAAGTAATGATGTTGCTGGCAACACAAACTTTGCTTGTGAGCTCTAATGAATGTTTATAAAATGATACTGGGGACATGCTGTGTTGACTAACACAGCATCTACTGTATAAATGTTTGTTCCTCTCTTTTTGTAATCATGGGTTATTTTGTGTAGTTTATTTTCATATTTTTTAGAAAGATCAATAAATCTTTGAACCAGAAACAATGTGAATGTTTTGTCAAATGTATTTCCTCTGGCTAATGTTAAGCATTTATTTATCAAAATGACAGAATTAATTTCAGTAGCCCAGAAATGTTCCTTCTGAAGAATGTTCAATTTTACGTTAATACAACTGTAACAGTCGAATGATAACATTTAGCTAACCTGACAGTGTTAAAAACCTATGGTTAATTGTACACTTGCTAAGAATCCCTGCTCACAATCGTTAATTAAAAGAAATTCAGTAGTCTTGGGAAAAGTAGTGTGGAATCGTCTTGCCCGTATTTCATTGTTTTTACCAGAAGAAAAGATTAACTACGTCACCCATAATCCTTTTCGCAAACACAAAAAAGTCGCTCTTATTTTTTGCTTCCGACTCATTCGTGGACAGTTTGATGAAATATAAAACGGTCGATATAAATTGTACCTTTCTGCTAGTTATAATACCGTTAAAATCGTAGCTTTATAGTTTAATCATTTCTAGCGTGTTTCGGACAGGGTTGGGTCAGTAGTTCCGCTTCCCCTGCGCCATTGCGGATCTACCCCGGTCCAAGAAGATTAAAGAATAAAAGGAACGTACGCAAAAGATTCAATATCAAGTTGTCTAAAAAGTAATAAAGTATTGTAATAAACCATATGACAGGTGTTAAAAGCGGACAAACTGTTTGACTGCTCTGAAAAGGCGAACAAAGTTTTGTGGAAGTTGCACAGCGCGAGTTTCGCTGGTGAGTTCTGATTTCTGATCACACTTAGCTTGCTAATGTTAGCAAACAGGCTTATTCTTTTAAAGTTTTAAAATGCGTGGACTTTGAGTGAATACGTCGTGTGCTAAGCATTGCTCGATGTGTGTTTAATGAAAAGTGTTTTTTTAAAAGCATGCATATGTTTCGGAAAATTTGATCCGTAAAGTTTTAATGAATGCTTAAACAACGGTTCACTGATTAACGGAGCAGCTGAGTAGCTAGCATATAGCTAGCTCTACACAACGTCGCGTTGTTTAGCGCCCTCAACTGAGTTGAGAATAATATGACCTAACGTTAGCGAATGGTCAGCTAACGTTTGACATTAGGCTAGTTGCTAGCTTGCCACCACGCCTGAGCAGCGACACAGGTGTAGTTGGCTAATTTACTTTGATGGCTAGCAGGTACTTCTATAAAAGGCGTAACGTTAGTAGCTAGCTAGTTAGAAATATAATATTAACGTTATAGCCAAGTTAAGGTTACCCCATTTAACTGGATTTTAAGATTGGATGACATATACTGGCATGTTGGCTAAGTGTTTTAAAATTATACCAGGGCTAGCCTGCTTGCTAGCCAGATCTCTTCAGTCGTTAGGATTACAACTCTCTGCTAGCTAGCAAGTTATTGTTTGTCTGCCTTGATAATATGATCGACAGAATCCTTAAATTAAGCATCTATAAAATATAGATGAGCACACGCATAGTATAGCCTAAAGTCGAAGTGTTTCGACGCGCCCACCCCTTACGTATTGGTTCGTTCAGACAGGTTTTCCGAAACGAAATGTGCTGGTAGTTTCCGTGCTTGAAAATGTCATTGATTATATATTGTTCTTCATTTTCACATCTCTGCCCCACAAATTGCAAAACTGATTGTTGGCGTTAAAGTGCTGACTTGCGGCAACCACGCAAGGGCTTTTAGGCGATACGTTGACGTGACACCGAGTAATAAATAGCCTATATGATGATCAGATGTTAAACTTGGTTTAACCTTCGTTATGGTGTCGCAAATGTACAGCAGAACTTCTTTCTACCATAGCTTGCAGACACAATAAGGTGATCGCAGTGATTTGCAGAGGTGCAGGAGGGAGGTGTGCAAGCATGTAGCAGAGCTACAAGAGCATTCTGGCACAGGATATTTTGGTTGCACTATGATCACACTAAGACACAGCAGAGGAAGCATGCTAAATATTTTGGATATTTGCCAAAGTTCTGTGTGTGGATGTTATAGTATTTATCATTGGCCCATCACCATTTTGCAGATGTTCTTACCTGGAAAATAGATTATTTTGGTATTTTGGGCATACTTTTCTGTAGTTGAATATGATTGGACTAGCCACCCAAACCAATGTGGAATCAAAGCACTGTCCTTTGTTGTATCTTAATGGAAATGAGTGTGTGACCCGTGCACCAGGCTGCACTTCTGGATTCCTTACTGGCTACAAGCTCCCAGGATGCGAAGGCAGTTTCAGTCCTGGGGCCACTGTCGGACTGCTTCTCAGAGTGGAGTCGGAATGATTGGACAGGGACGTACAGGCCTAGGGTCATAAAGAGCGGAGTACGAGCGATTGGTCGAGTGCCTTTGGAGCTTGACCCATACAAAATGTAGGCTTCACCTTCACAGCAGGCTGTCCCAGCCAACTTCAGTGACTCAGCCAGGAAGCATGAAGAAAAACAATATTGTGTTTTCTCCTTTGCCCTGGTGTAATATCTAATATCAAGTTGGTCAGCAGAGGTCACCGTGATGTCCTAATTTCTGTCAATTTTGGGTTCAAATAAGACATTATGGTGTGTTTATGTCCTGTACAAACTTTATTTTGGGTCCCTTGCAATGAAAGTTAGCTAAAATTATGTTGTTTTGACTTGGTTGGCATTTTGCTTTCTATCAAAAGAAAAGATTTCAGAACCAAACTTTTCCCCAAAACTCAGAGCTAGCTGGACCGTTTATGATATACAAGAGGGGCCAACATATGGGAGGGTTAATTCTGGTGTATCGCCTTGCTCAAAACCTTGACAAGAACAATACTTGCAACTTTGCAACTTTTTTTTGGTATGCCACCTTGTCAGTCTCATGAAAAAGGGCAGGTTTAAAGTGGACTGTCATCACATTTCAATTGAGTCTTGAAAGTGAAATCCAGATGCTCAGTTAAAGAAGTGGGGATACCTACTGGCTTTGATTATCCTGGGTACAGCTTGCTTACTGTACGTATGGAGGCCATTTCATTGAGAATCCAGATAACTGGAGTGCAATTGGACTTATTCAAGGTGGTGATAGTTTTTCCTGCTTACAGAATTCGGAGTGCGGTGCAAAGCCATGTAAAGGTGTGAACACATGAAAGTGAATGTGTTGTGATCTTCAAAGGCTACAGGCCCACAGTTAACAGTACAATTGCCTTACTATGCATCTCTGTTCATGTGACTGGAGAAAGGGGTTGCTGCAAATGGCATTTATCGCGTCAAGGGTCACACGTCTCAGCAATGGCTTCATTGAGTCACAGGTCCGTTCTTGTCCCCAGTGTGTATTTGTAGAGCTTCCGTTCAGGTTTTTTTTTTCAGGCTTCCTGCTTTTTATATGAGCATTTTTTTAATGGCTGTTGCCGGTGCTTGTTGTTCAGTTATTGACAGATTTCCTTTGTTTTTGTACTGTGGCCTTTAAGACACATTATTAACTCCAGCGCTTGGACAACCCTGTCACTGCAGTGTCTCAGTACTGTACTTGGTCAATACAATAGCTGGACTCTTTGCCTTGACTGCACAGTCAGCCACATTAACACTGCAAACAGTGCACCAGTGATGTAATTGAAGGGTTAGACAGAAGAAAAAAAACGAAAGCATCTTCTGTACTCGCTACCCTGGGATTAGGCTGCCGTTCTGCTTGAAACATTTCATTTTTATGCTAGTCACAACGATATACAAGAGCTGCCAATTGTCTAGTTAGCAATGCTGTGTTAGATCAGTTGTGTCAATAGTTGTGTCAAGTTTAATATGGAAAGTAGCCTATAGATGTGTATTGGCATGCTTTGGCGATTTGTTATATTCATAAATTAGTAATCGGTGATGTATGGATACGTGGCTGCTTGTCCACCTTTATTTGTCAAGTCAGATTTTCACCACAATGCTCCAGTCTAGTAAACTGTATCTTGAAAGTCAAAGCCATTTCTGTATTCCCCTTGCCTCCAGCCCCTGTACTTCATTGCTCTGTCTTTGTCCAAGATGTTCCAAGATGTTCATGAGATGTTGAAATGCTTGATGGGAATTGTTTTACCATGGCAAATTCTTGCAAAATGTAGATTTTAAATGGGCCTACCTTTTAAAATGTCTTCATTTCAGTTAAAAGTTTTCTGCATTTTATGAAACATGATTGTTGCAACACTAGGGCCTTTTTAACTCTGGAGGCCTCTTGGAGGTGGAGTGTATTTACATTTTTATTTTTTGGTCTCAAAGGGAACACACTTAGTAAAGGTATTTCCTCTACATTATTGGGGATAACCTCTCCTGCTTAAAGGGAAGTTATTGCATGCGGCAGGTGCGGACGCAGAGTGTGGTAGTACAGTAACGCGGTGGGCCGTCACCAGGGCGACGACAGCAGGGGTCCTCCCAGGTCCCAGACTGTGCGACCTCGCGACCTCTCTGTTTACATTCCCTCTAACTGCAGGAAACAAACCCATCTGAGTAAGAGGGGAACGGAGCTGGCAGGAGGCTGATTGGCTTCCAGCACTCCCTGGAAAACTTTGCTAATTGTTTCTGAGCGGACTGTCCTGGTCAAGTAAATAAAAGTAGATGGAAAAATGCTATAGAGTTTCCTCTTCCTTTCTCTGCTGAAAATATGAGCTTTTCGGTTCTGTCATGAATGCAGTACAAAGTTTTAATAGCCCAGTCATATTGACAACATGTTTGTCTTCCATCGTGCAAAGTTTGGTGAGGCTAGGAATAATACTTCATGATATTAATGCCCAGACATGGCTTCCCAGACGAGGCGTTTTTAAGTGTGTAAAAATTAAAAAATATTAAGGCCCAAAAAAAAAAGAAAAACATTAGAATTGAACAAAAATATTTTACAGGCCTTAGTTTTGGGACCCAATCATTATAGGCAAACTCTGAACAAAATCTGAGACGGTGCTGCAACCACTTCCCTGGGTTCTGACTGATTTGACATGGAATGACCCAGTTTTGCCTTTGGGCAGTGAGCATTTTGGATACTGAATGAGGCAGCCTATCAGCAGCTTGATGCTAAATGCAAGCCTAGCACATACGTACAGGTGATGCTTGTGTGGTGCTGCCAAATCAGGCCTGTTTCGTGTTGTCCTTCAGGTTTCTTCCTTTTTAACGCGCATAAGCCTGCTCTGGAATTTGCTGCCCTACGGTTAGGGTAAACGGCAGCTTGAAGACCTTGCACTGACATATCTGCTTCAGCTGCAGCGAACAACTTTGGAAACATGCCCCTGAGGTTGGGGGCTGGGTTTGGTCCTCTGAAGGACTCATTGAGGGAAGTCAGCCCTGAAATCCCACAATGCACTCCTCTTTGGGGTGAATGCTGTGCCCTTTCTCTAGAAGTCTGCTCTGAATTGGCTCTGCCAACGGGACAAACGTAGCGAACCCGCTTTGCTGAAGCCTGCAGGTATTGGAAACTTCAAACTGAATGCAGCGTAAACTGTTTACCTGCAATGCTCTCTCTTTCTTTTTCCAAATCTGTATCAGTTCCATGTTTTCAGTGTAGGCTTTAATTTTTGTTGACTGGCAGGTTCTTGCACCAACCGCCTCTTATTTTATTTCTCCTGTAGACAGTGAACACTGGGCAGCTCTTCAAAAGAAGCAAAGCTCTGCCAGTGGCTTAAGGGAAATTCTTTGAACGGCGTCCACGTAGATAACCAGACGGCGATTGTGTAGGAAAAGGGATAGTATATCATCTGTGCAATCTCTGTTGCTGTGGTGGTTGGTTGTTTTATGAAATTAGGTATGCAGGCCCTTCTCCTGTACTGAAGCATCAGTCCTCTCCCTCCCTGTTTTTTTCTATTTTTGAGCAGCGTACTTTCCGTTTTTGTGTTTGTTTGTTCAGCTGTATAATGATTTTTCCAAGTCTCGGTCTACAGGGTGGGTGCATTGTGCTGACAGTCGGGCGCAGACACCACTTTGTCAGTGCGGAACCCCCTGACGGACATGCGCTATGGACCACCGCTAGCGGTCATCGCACATTCCTCCACCCAAAGAAATGCCATAGGGATCCTCCAGTGGTTCGACGCTTCCGCTGCAATGGGATGATGGTGGCGTTATGTTTTCGGGTTTCCCTTGAGGGAATTTCTTTGGCACAAACGTCCACTGGACTTCAAGTCATTCTCATTAACGCGATATCTCAGGAACTAATGAAATGTGTAAAAATAATAAAATTACTTTAAGCTCTACTTGTTTTGGATTCATCAAGTTTAGAAATTAGTTATTGCTGGGCAGACAGGGATGTATACTGCAACTTGACTGGTTGGCGGAGGCATACAACCACAAGGCGGGTATTTTGCTGTAGCTTTTAGCATTTGGCCTGGTGGCTTATACCCCACTGGAACCACTGAATGGTAAATGTACTGCATTTATATAGTGCTTTCCATTTAATGCCTCTTTTTTTTTTTTTTTTCCTATTCACACTCACACACCAACAGAGATAGGCTGCCATGCAGTAATTGGGGACTAGGTGTCTTGCTCAGGGACACTTAGACACACCCAGAGCAGGGGATTGAACCAGCAACTGCCAGATGACCGCTCTTACCTCCTGAGCTAATGGCACCTCAATGGGCCGATCCAGCCGTTCGGCCTAAAATCACTGAAGTTGGTCGTGGCGAGGACTGATCACTGTGCAAACCGCGGCAGTCGTAAAGAAACGGTAGCAGCGCGGTGTGGGTAAAGCAGTCAGAGCGGCAACACTGAGTCGGCGTAGGCATGCCTGCACTCGCACCACCCGAGGAATGAGCACCGCCTTTTTTCTCTCTTTTTTTTTTCTTTTTTCTTTTTCTTTTCCCTCCGGGGGGAGAGCTTTGCCTGCTAAGGCATGCACACACACCCCTGGAGGCCGGGAGAGAGACCGAGAGAGAGAGAGAGAGAGAGAGAGAGAGCGAGAGCGAGAGAGACAGATAGTGGGAAAAGCGAAAGAGTCGCCACAGCCAGTGCAGAAGAAGAGAAGAGAGGAACTCACCTGTGGCTCCTTCCAGGAAAGGCACAGGCGGAGAAGAGAGGAAGGTTCCGGAACCGGCTGCGGGGCGTTCGGGTGAGACGCTGTGAGCGTGGACTTCTGCTGAAAGGTACGACGGTTCAGGCGTAGCAGCGTCGTTATGCAGGGCAGGCCAACTGTGCCCGCTCGGTTCCTGAATAAGCTAAGGCTGGCTGTGCCACGAGGGCCTCTCGAGGTGACTCTTCTGTGAACTGGGGCTAATTTGAAGTGTATAGAATGGCTAGAACAGAGGAGAAAACTGCCTAAATGTGTTGTGTGTGTGTATGTGAGCGTGTTTTATGTGTGTGGGCGGGAGGGAACGGGAGGACGTGTTAAAACCTGTTAAGTTATCAGGTGGTGTCCATTTTGTATAAAGAAGAGTACGTTCCTCTTACTGATCGACCAGAAATGTTCCTCATGTTTGAGTATGTTCCTCACATTTGAGAGAAGTACAGCACATGTATTTACTTATTATTTCTCAAGTCCGGTCACATGGCAGCGTTGTGGAATGCAGGATGTCCTACAGGCATATCAGAGCTACTGCAGTTGTCATTTTTTTAAAACAGTCGTATCAGCTTCACTGGGTTGAATGTGTTTTTGTACCCCCCCCCCCTTTTTCCAACTACCAATTGTAATTCAATTGGAAACTGTTTATTTCAATCGTCCGTGTTACTTGAAGGCCGCTGCAGCCCCCTCCCCCAGCGGTCAGAACAAAATCGATACGCTGCATCGCCTCAAGCCCCGCCTCGTGTGCAGCCATCCTCCCCGCCGAGTCCCTTCGCCCCGGCTTTGGCAAGACCGGGGCGCAAGGCCTGCTCCTCAGTGCGCAACTGTATTGTACTGATGCCTGCATCCAGGTCTGATGCCTTAGCCGTGTGCCACCATGGCGCCTGTGCCTGAGCTTTTTAAGGCAAAGCGTAATGCCTTGTAATTCCCGCTATTACTTTTGTTATGGGTTCATTTTCCAGCATTTAAGCTGCTCTGCTTTGCAGTTAGTGCTATTGTGTTAGCCGGCATGTGGACATGCTCCGGTTCCTTTAGTAGCATTTTAATTACCTCGACTTGCGACCCACGCAGGGACCGAAGTGTGGATGTAGAGCAGCTTCGCTGTTTGCGGAGTTTAAGCCCTGTTTTAATGACGCTGAAGTTCGTCATAAAAGATTGTGGCTTGTACTGAGCATTCGCCTTAAATGAATAATTTGTGTGATGCAGGAAACTATGGCATCAGAATGGCCTGTAAAGAGAGCCAATTTGGGAATGTGTAAGTGGTGCTTTGGTAACCCCAAAAAACATCTACATCATTTAGAAGGAGATTGTTGAGCTTAATCTGAACAATCTTTGAAACTGAAATGATCGAATTTTAGATGTAGTGATTGGATGTGGACGTTGCAGCTCGGGAATGGGACGTGCTGGGCAGGTCAGTGTGGTGGAGTGTGTGGTGTAATGGTCTCTGTGTGCAGGGGTGGCAACAGATGTTTGACATGTCACTGCTTGATCATGAAGCCTGAAAGGTGCTGTGAGGTGAGCATCTGGCAGGCCTTCCCAACAGCCAATGGGAAATCAGGATGAATGACAAGCTTTCCCAATCGGGAATGAGGATTAATTACAAGCTTAGGGCTCACCATTCTTTGTGCCAGTCCAATCATGACCATGTAACGGCTATAGAGACTGCCAGCTACATTTGCTAAAAGTGCGTATTAACAGTGACTTTGCAGTTCATTAACAGATAATGCTGCAGATGGAGTAGACCAGCATGTGCATTTTAGTTTTGACAGTATTTCCTTATTTCCTGGCTGTTCCTACTTGGAAATTATGCAACGAGACGATATCGGTCCAGTACTTCTGCCTTCTGAATCGTACACCCCCCCTCCCAAGAGCAGTCTACCTGGCCACTAGGCTTGACTGGGCCTCCATGATCCATGGGTGGAAGAGGTTACGTGGTGGGAACACACTGGCAATTTCAGGTGTTCCTAATCTTTAGGTTTTTAACTTGCCCTTCAGACCATCAGAAAACCTCTGTTTACGCATCTCAAGTGTTTGCGAGTTGATGGGAGCCTTGTTAAAAGCTGTCGCATAGTAGTGTTTCAGCGCAGGCTGGGGGCGAAGTCTTTCTCGCTTCACGAACGGGGTGTCCCGGAGGCACGGCAGTCCGTCCTGGCTTGTTCAGGAATGTAATGGCAGCCTGCTCAGGTCTCATGGAGCGTGCCCGTGCCCTGAACGTGATATCAGGTGACTTTTTAACCCGAGTACTGACTTCAGTCACGCAGTGAAGAACAGAGGATAGAGTAGAAAGCTGGAGGAGTGGCCACAGGGTCAGCAGCAGAGGAAGGCAGAGGAAGCTGGTCAGTATTTGCAGCGTCCATTTTCTGCTTTCCACATACTGGCAAGGTGAGCGTGTTTAACTATGGGCCCGGTGCCCAGGAGAGTCTGCGGCCTGAAGCTCTCCCTCCCCCTCCACCCTCACTGCCCGACAGTCCACCCAGTTCTTTTATTAAGACAATGGAGTCGATTATTCGATCAATCGGTGCCCTCGGAGACGGACGTCTGAATGGGCTCTCAAGTACAAGGCTCGGCTTTGATTCCGAGACGACCTCGCGCAGTTGATCAATGATCCATGTCTCTGGTGAGAGGACCCACTCTGGTAGTGATTGGCATCGTACTTAGTGATTTTTTTTACAACTTTGCTCAGTCGCTCTCTCTCCTTTCTGGCTCTCTTGCTCTCCCCCCCTCTCTCTTGCTCTTGCTCCATCTCGCACTCTGTCTCTGGGTCTCTCTCTGGCTTGGCAGGTTATGGCTTCAGATCACGAATCAGTGTGGACACAGGGCAGCCTGTAGCGTAGTGGTTAAGGTACATGACTGGGACCCACAAGGTCGGTGGTTCGATCCCCGGTGTAGCCACAATAAGATCTGCACAGCTGTTGCCCTTGAGCAAGGCCCTTAACCCTGCATTGCTCCAGGGGAGGATTGTCTGCTGCTTAATCTAATCAACTGTACGTCGCTCTGGATAAGAGCGTCTGCCATTAATGTAATGTAATGACACGGGCGAACCCTCTTGCTGTAATCTTTCGCCCATTCTGGGCAGCGTGAGGAAGCTGTGTGAGGAGCTGGGTGATCAGAGCAGGGCTGTCTGCATTTCTGCTTTTTAGGCTTCACACATACAAATTCACACGTACAACATACAAGGGCATCCTTGACCATTCAGCCCTCAGGAGCGAACAACAGCTTCTTGTGGGGTTTCTCACCTGTCCGTATTCAGATTAGCTGAATAGTTCATTCTGCCGGGGAGAGCGGATGGAGGTGCATACGGGGTCGAGTGAGAGGTGTTTGTAGACGGAGGTTTAGTGACAATCGGCGAGTCACCAAGAGAAAGGAAGAGGCGCTAGTGTTTGTTCACCTTCTCTGCCTTATTAGGACATAGTGACAGTTTCACTACTGCGGCGTCATTTCTAACCACGAGCCCAAACCGCGAATGAACACAGAGCGCCGGAGGCTCTGGGGTCACAGCCTGACGGAACGCCTCTGAGACCGGAGCCCGGCCTGGGTTACGCGGTCCAGAGCGGTCCCGTCCCGGTCGTGCCGGGAAAACCCACCCGGCGAGCAGTTGGAGATTTTTGCAGAAGTCGAGCCGCTCATCACTTCCTCTCGCCTACCGCAAAGCAAGCCTGCGTCTGCGAAAAACGGCACCCTTCGACGGCTCCCGTCAGCGAGCCTCACTGCTCACCACAGACGTGCTTCCTGTCGTCTGGAGCGGCTCATTCATAGCGAGCGATGGATGCCCGTACATATGAAGCGTAAGGTAGAGACGGCAAAATGTTTGTTTCTTTCATTCTTTTTCTTGGTGGCAATGATTGTTATTAACCTGTGAATGTACTGTGAAGTTTAGAAATGCATTTAGTTCAGCTGATCAAAAAAAACGTTTGCATTTTTTCAAATCTGCCAATGTGTTTGATTTGCACTTTGTTGTACGTCGCCCTGGATCAGAGCGTCTGCTAAATGCCATGTAATGTAATGTATGTCGCTACAATCAGGGTTTTTCTTAACTTACTACTTTTTAATCGTTAGTCACAAAGGGTTTCTTCCTACATGAAAAGGAATGACCTCTGCAGTCATTTCCCTGACATACTATTTTTAGCACAATTTAAGATGAGTATCCGAGAATTTCGCCATTTCCGTAGATCCCTCGTACTCGAACACGTTGGTGTGTGACCGCGGTTTCATCTTCTCACCTTTCGGGCATGTGTGCGTGTGCATGCGTGGACAAACACAGTTCGCTCTAATGGTGAACGAACCTTGAGCAAGTGGAAGCTGCCAGAACCCAGCAGGAACTGCAGCAGCGCAGCAGCTGTCTTGTGGTGAATCTGCAGAATGCTTGATCGAAACGCACTTGGCTAACACGCTGGATTTCTTCAAGATTTGTGTCTTGTTGAGCAGTCTGTATTTCAGCTGTCCCTTGTTATTCGGCGAGGTGTTTGCAGGTTTGCTGAGCGATTCTGACCGAATGGGATGGCTGTTGGCGAAACGGGGGCGTTTCGGTGCTAAAGTTGTTTGGCCTTGCGTAGCGCCGGGTAGGTGTTGTGGTTGTGGCCACAGGGCACATTTTTAGTGCGTTGGCGAGCCGCTCCAGTGCTGACGGGGCACTATTCTCGCTGCACAGAAGGGGAGCTTAAAGGCTCCTGCAGGCGTGCACCGTCATGTTGAAGGGAGAGTTCGTTTCTGGGTTTGTTTTTTCTGTAGCAAGAAGGATGTGCTGTGCAGTGCAATCTCTCTCTCTCTCTCTCTCTCTCTCTCTCTCTCTCTCTCTCTCTCTCTCTCTCTCTCTCTCTCTCTCTCTCTCTCTCTCTCTCTCTCTCTCTCTCTCTCTCTCTCTCTCTCTCTCTCTCTCTCTCTCTCTCTCTCTCTGTCTCTCTGTGTCTGTAGCAGACGGTCTCATCACGCTCGGCTTCCCGTCGGTTCAGAGAGAGCGCTGTCGCAGCTGCCTCCACCGAACTCAGCTCACACTCTGTGCCACCAGCAGAGCGTCTCTGCCCATGCAGCACACATCTCTGTCGTTTTAGCCGATATTATACAGTTCTGTGGTTTTAGCCCTGTTTTATCCCTGTTCGGATTTCTCTTCACTGCTGCATCGTTACATCCACATCCACTCGCAGACCTTATCAGATAAGGATGGTTTCTGTGTGACTCACGTAGACTCGGTGGACACCCAAGTTAGGGGGAGGGGATCTCCAGCAGGGACTTGCCACCTACCGGAATCCCTCCCTCCTATCGGTGGGATGCTACTACTGAATGCAGTGCACTGTGGGGCCTGTGGCTGCACTGCGCCACACTGGCCTGGTTTGGACTCGGCGCCAGACCATGGGACCCATCCACGCAGCAGAACAGTGGCTAACCACTATGACCGTCTGAGCCTCCCCCTCCTGTTTTCTATAGATACCATGTTAGAAAGGATGTCAAAGTGCAGTCCACAAGTATTTGGACAGTGGTACAATTTCTGTCCTTTCGGCTCTGTACTCCAGCACATTGAGTTTGAAATGAAACAATGAATATGTGGTTAGAGTGCAGACTGTCACCTTTAGAGATTTTTACGTCCGTATCGGCTGCTTCTCGGCTGTTTCTGATTTAGTCAGGTGTTTTCAATCGCTTCCTTTGTGCGTGTATAAGAAAGCTTTCAGTATCCTGTCTTCATTCTCAGCTTTTGATTTCCTTGTTTGGAGCGTTATTGGCATTTGTCAAGGCGATGGCACGAATTGTGCCAATGACCGGTGTATGTTTGGGATCATTGCCTTGGTGTGGGATGAGATGGATGGAAGTGCCCTCAAATTAAAGGTGGCGGTCTGACCTTTAACCTCATGTTCATAGTTTAATTTCAAGTCTAATGTACTGGAGTACAGAGCCAAAAGAACAAAAATTGTACCACTGTCCAAATACGTATAGACTGCATTGTTGACGGACTACTAAACTGTAGTCGGTAATGTTGAGGGAAAATTTGTCCAGAGCATGGAGTGTCTGAACAGTAAGCAGCATTGGATTTGTAATGTCCACGGTGCGCCAAGCAAGGCTATTCTTTTCCCATTAGCTAGTTATTGAACAGCACAGCACCGATAATATTTCTAATCGGATATATTCGTTAATATCCGACCGGGTCACGGCAGCGGTCGGAGCAGATCGGTGCAGTGGGCTGAACCCGTGTTGTCCAAACGGGAGCGAAAGCCAGACCACAGCCTAGAGCGCCCCTCCCTCACATGTCTGAGAGCACCACTGGAATGCGGACGCCCCGCCAAACAGAAATACCTCCCGGGCCCAACCTTCCTGCCAGGATAGCGTCACTCTTCCTCCCCTCTCTAATCGTAGCCTCGAGGGTGGGGGCAGGCCTCGCCGTGCCCGGGACCTGAGACATTAAACCAGAAATCCCCTAAATCACGTTCTCACTCTGAGCGGGAAGTCAAATCTACCTCTTGTAGATTTGCGCTGTTTGCACAAAAAGGTTATCTGCTGGCTTTTGTGAATTGTTTCCAAGAAGGCAGGATGCTGGTGGTGGTTTTAACGGCATGGCCACGGTTGATCTAATCGTTTGTTTTCGCGTTCTTTACGGTTTCAGTGACACAGTTTTCGGTGGAGGTTAGTATAAGAGCATAGTGAAGTTAAAAAGCAGTCCTAGTCATGTAACCTTTCCTTTGCTGGATTCTACAAGAAACTTGATAAATTTGATCAAGAATATCCAGATTTTAAATTTGCTTTTAATTTTTAATTCGATATGATTATACTGAGGATTTGGTGTTGTGTTTATTGCATTGCTAACATGGCATTTGAAATTTTAACCATTTTGTGGGCTGCCAATTAAAAGTGAATTTTAATTTAAAATCTCTGCTGAGTGGAAACTGACCTGTTGTGTCTAGAAATTATTATCGCTTTGTTACATCAGGAAATTGTATTGTTTTTGATGATGAATTTGAAATGGTAAGTGTACATGTTTATTGCGGCTTAATTTACACTTTAAATGCGCGATAAAGATTGCATATGGTCTATAATACACTGCTGTGAGAAGTGAGAAATGAGAAAATCAGCTGAAAACGGCATCTTTCAGGTATAGTATTCTGTCGCTGCTAACCTCACTACTCTGTGCGTCTCTTTTGGTGGGGGGTCCCGCAGGTAGGTGTCTGCGCCCGAGTCTCTCTCCCCTCTCCCCGCCCCTGACATGTCCGATAACGGAGAGCTGGAGGACAAACCGCCGGCCCCGCCCGTTCGTATGAGCAGCACCATCTTCAGCACCGGCAGCAAGGACGCCATGTCAGCCAATCACAGCTCGAAACCCCTGCCCTCGGTGCCCGAGGAAAGGAAACCCCGCAACAAAATCATCTCCATCTTCTCCGGAGCAGAGAAAGGCAAGCCAACCACCACCACCCACCATCGATACAACACCGCTCACAACCATTTCCCAGCACAACCACCGACCCGAAATAAAACTCTTTGCTTGTGATGCTAACGGTTTGACATGTATTTTCCTGGCGCTTGCTCAAGCTGACCTTACAGGTAATGACGTTCTGCTCGAGCTGACCTTACAGGTAATGACGTTCTGCTCGAGCTGACCTTACAGGTAATGACGTTCTGCTTGAGCTGACCTTACAGGTAATGACGTTCTGCTCAAGCTGACCTTACAGGTAATGACGTTCTGCTCGAGCTGACCTTACAGGTAATGACGTTCTGCTCCAGCTGACCTTACAGGTAATGACGTTCTGCTCCAGCTGACCTTACAGGTAATGACGTTCTGTCGAGCTGACCTTACAGGTAATGACGTTCTGCTCAAGCTGACCTTACAGGTAATGACGTTCTGCTCCAGCTGACCTTACAGGTAATGACGTTCTGCTTGGTCTGACGCTTACAGGGGGCAGAAAGAAGGACAAAGACAAGGAGCGCCCTGAGATATCGCCCCCCTCAGACTTTGAGCACACCATCCACGTGGGCTTCGATGCCGTCACAGGAGAGTTCACCGTAAGTAACTGGCCGTCGCTCCGCCCCCTGTATACGCCCTTTCAGAGTCTCGTGCCAGGCCTCTTTCAATCACAACTCTTTCAATCACACATCTCTGTGTGTTCCATGTAAAATATTCACATATTGTCATGTTGTTACAGGGAGCTAATGGGGGTCATTAGTTATGGGAGTCTCCCGGGGGAGCTTTGGCTCTAAATTAAGTCTTCATCTTGAGTACATTTGCTGACACCATATTTCTGCGTCTCCCTCGTGTCACTGTACTTGTGTCACACCTAACGCTGTTTCTGACCCCCTGCCCTTACCCCTGCCACCCCAAAGAGGCCCTTAGCCCCTGCCACTTAGCTCTGATACCACCCCCCTCCTCCCTCCTCCCCCAGGGCATGCCGGAGCAGTGGGCAAGGCTGCTGCAGACCTCCAACATCACCAAGTCGGAGCAGAAGAAGAATCCGCAGGCCGTGCTGGACGTCCTCAAGTTCTACGACTCCACGGGAAACAGCAGGCAGAAATACCTCAGCTTCTCCTCGGGTGAGTGTTTACACGTCTCCTCCGCACTACGTTACGCACATAGCTACACGCCCATGGCATACTCGGTGTGTAGCTATGTGTGTGTGCGTGGGTGCACAGGGACTCACGTGTGCACATGCATACGGGAATGTATATCCTTTTGTGTGTGTATGTATGGGTTTGTGTGTGTGTGTGTGTGTGTGTGTGTGTGTGTGTGTGTGTGTGTGTGTGTGTGTGTGTGTGTGTGTGTGTGTGTGTGGTGAGGACATGCATGTACATTGAGGACCTTTTTTTTTTTTTTACATGTCTGTTCATAGAAAAAGATGGCTTCCCATCAGGAGCACAACCTGTGAGTATTTTCATCACCAGAATGCATTATGTAGGGGGGCTATACTAGAGCAGGACAAAGCCAACTTCTTAACCTCTTAATTATTTAATTTGCTAATTGGCCAGGTCCTTCTTTAAATATCATATCATTTGATATTTCAAAAATATTGAATGTGAAAGTTTAGCTTAATATGATAATTTCATTATTGACTGCTGAATCCAAGGTTCTTCTGTGCCTGCCTGAAATATGTTTTCAATTAGGGGCTTTCAGTCTTGGTCCTGGAGATCGACTTTGCAATTATTGTTGGAATTAAAACCAGCATGCAAGTTCTGAATTGCAATGAGCTGTTCATTGTTCATAATTACACTTTGATCTGTAGACTGATTTTAAAGCCACATTATATCAGAATAGAAATGACTATGCATGCTGTGAAGAAATAAATGTTCCATAGTCACGTCTAATACTGTTAATTAGTTGGATAAAGGCATGCTTTCATTTTCTGTAATGCTTTATATGGCAAAATACTCTTTTAGAAAGAGGTTAAGTGTTGAAATTGATGAAATTCCAGACTGACATGTAGAATCTGTGAGCTCTTAATTGCTCAAAGTGTGGATAGCGGCTTCAACTACAGAATGGTTAGAATGGTTATGCAGAATGGTTAGAATCCTGGCGAGCTCCTTGCGTGAGGTCCTCAGCTTTCAATTGGTTTTCTCTAGAAAACTTAGATAATGGGCGTCAGACTTTGGAGTGTGAATCAGAATCACAGTTCATCTGAGGTTATGCATTATGCATCCGCTACAAAATGGGTTAATGCTACAATGTCATATTCCTCAAATGTGTTTCCGCTAAGTGAAAGCGTTTGGCCTGAAGTCGCCCAGTTACCAGAAGATAGCCGGCTGTATGTTCACACGCCGTAGGCGACCGTTAACACTCTGACCCGATCCCTCTGTGTTTGTTAGCCTGCCAAGAAGGGCACGGAACCCATGTCCTCGAACATCAAGGACATAGACGATGAGGACGACGACGAGGCACCGCCCCCAATCGTGGCGCCCCGCCCGGAACACACCAAATCTGTGAGCGCCCGTCTTCTTTGATCCTCTTGATCAGCAGTCCTCTCTTCAGGTCCTATTGAGCTGTATTCTCATTCTCACCCACCCACCCCCCCCCACAGGTATACACCCGCTCTGTCATCGACCCCCTCCCCCCACCCGCCACCAGCCCAGACGGAGACTCGGCCTCCAAAGCCGCTGACAGACAGAAGAAGAAGCAGGGCAAGATGACGGACGAGGAGATTATGGACAAATTGAGTACGGCCCTCAGCCGCCCGACACGGCACTCTGCCCTGCCATTACAGCCCCGCGGGGCTTAGCGCTAGCGTCCGGCGACAGGCCAGGAGATGGTGGAGGGATGAGGGTTTCAGTCTGCTGTTCTTCCGTCATGCGGCCATACGACAACACGTCTACAGATAGCTTCCCTGTTCCCTTTTGACATTGCGGGAGGCGTGGGAAAATTCCGGAAATAAATGCAGAAATGAGTCAGTGTAAACCTGTGTAACCTAAAGAAAGCAAGCTTTCACATTGACCAGCAGAGGTGGAAAATCCAGGTTCAGAAAGTAAAAGTCTCCAGGAGATATAAGTTATTGGGGAAATCAGCTGGCTGAGTTCATGGGTGAAACACATGGTGGGACTTTTACTTTCTGATCCCTGGATTGTACGCCTCTGTTGAGAAAGCATAGGGTGCCCAGAAATGGCAGAAATTAGCAATTCCCCCTTTTAGTGAAAGCCTGATGTCTCCTTGGTCTAATTAACTGTAAGCCTAATCAGCCAAATAATATGTAATGTAATGTTGTAGAGGCATTACCCATTCTTGTCCTATTGGTCACGCTTCATCCGGTCATAATTTTGTGATGTTAAAGAGCTCAGCGAGAAGGCATCCCACTCTTTTTTTTTTATTTAAGGAACATGAGCTCACTCCCTTTAGATTTGTGTACTGATGAATCACAGGGAGTAACTACACCTGATGGAACAGTTGTTGCTCAAGATTTTCATGAAACAATCTTTCCCAATCTCCCAAACAGGAAGCAAACCTACTATACCTGTCACTATGTTTGCTCCTTAGGAACCATCGTCAGTATCGGAGATCCCAAGAAGAAGTACACGCGATACGAGAAGATTGGACAGGGGTGAGAGTTGATTGTATCTGTCGATCGTATCTGTTCCATACTCATGAGTTGAGGTGGGAGAGTGGGTAAATGCTCCCCGTGCTTTTCCAAATGTGCCGGCCACACGCATTACTTTGAGTTCGATCATTTTTCATTTATTTGTCCTGCCTGCGGTCTGTAAATGAGTGCGAAGCTTAATCTTAACACGCTGTCAGCCTTTCAGAAAGCATTCTAGAGAAGCTGAACTTATTTTTCTCACTGCCCGTGACGTTAAGAAGCCTTGAAAAGAAAGCCATCTTTCCAGAGCATTAATTTTGCCCTTTCGGAGAGGCCATGACCGACGGATCATAGCTTGTGTCCTTCCAAGTGAATTTGGTTGAGATGTATACCTCGGTGTGGAGGAGGTGTGGTGTCATTTAAAAGGTGCAGGCTTCGAAGCGTTTGCGAAGGCGCTCTCTGTCGCATGCGTTCGTGCGTAGCCGTGCAAGTGAACTCCTCTCTCTCCCCACAGGGCCTCGGGCACAGTATACACCGCCATCGATGTGGCCACTGGACAGGAGGTAAACAGGGTCCCTGCACGGGTGGGGCTGGTCGAGTGCAGTTGGGGGTAAAGAGCTGGTGGGTGGAGGGTGAGACCCTGGAGTTTGTGGGAGAGCTGAAGGAGCGTGGGGGAGGTCAGGGTGAACGAGCACTGGGGATGTTGAATGAGAGGGTCTAAGGCAGGGATTCCCAAACTGTGGGTCGGGACCCCATGTTGGGTCCCCCGAATTCAGGATGGGGTTGCCTGAAAATCTTTAAAAAGATAAAATGTCATTTTTGTCTCTAAAATATGTGAATGTGGGCAACTACATGTTTAACATTACAACAACCCAACTATAATAAAGTAATGAGGTAGGGGAGCTTGTGGTATATTTCCAGTATAGTCGTGGCTAAAGGGTGTTGTTAGGCACAAGATGTGTGGGTGGGGTGTTGGGGTCGTGTAAGTTTGTGAACATTAATTTGGGGTCACGTCAGAACAATGTTTGGGAACCCTTGGTCAAAGGTGAGGCACACATGGGTGGGTGAGGCTGAGGGCGGAGGGGGGCTTACACCAGACTAAAAGCTTCCACATGCTTCAAATGACCTGCTGTTCAGAATGAGGGTGTCAGAAAGCTCAGTTTCAACGTTAGGGTGTGGGTGTGGGGTTCTTGGTTAATATCCCACCCTGCTTCTCACCTCGCCTGTCACAACACTGTCTGAGGGGGGTGAAACAAGGGGGTACGAATCAGTTTGCTTGAAGAATGTGGAGGCCTTTAGAGTATGGCTTCAAGGCCAGAAAAGCTGTAGGCATCACTGTCCGTCTGTCTTTCCCCAAGGTGGCCATCAAGCAGATCAATCTGCAGAAGCAGCCAAAGAAGGAGCTGATCATTAACGAGATCCTGGTGATGAAAGAGTTGAAGAACCCCAACATTGTCAACTTCCTGGACAGGTAAGGCTGAGGGAGGGCCTTGTCACAATCCGCCATGTCACAGGTACAGCGGCGACTGGCGTCGGAGCCCCACACAGTCTGTGATTGGCTGTCCTTCTCTTTGTTTGCATGGGCGCCTGTACGTGCGTGATGTCATAACAGCTTCCTGGTGGGGGAGGAGCTTTTTGTGGTGATGGAGTACCTGGCGGGCGGTTCCCTGACTGACGTGGTGACCGAGACCTGCATGGACGAGGCCCAGATCGCCGCCGTCTGTAGGGAGGTGAGTTCTCCTACTTTTCTTCCGATTGCTCAGTTTGCAGATATTTTGAAAGTTTAAAGGTAGAATAGGTAAGTTTTTTTTGTTTTTTACTTTTAATGTTCAAGAGAGGAATTGTAGCAACAAACACCCTCAAACTACAACACTGTTTATCCGTCCCCCTTCTCTGTGAATGTGCTGACGTTGAAACCCCCCCCCCCCCCCCCAGAATTATTTTAATTCTGTTGTGCTTTGGTACCAAGTGTCGGTCCGTCAACTGCATATTTCGGAACCTGAATTTAAGGACTATAAACACAGGGTGTGTCAGTCAGCCTTTCTCGATGATAGGAAGGGATTTACAATGGTCTTGTAACAATGTTTTAATTCAAATCTTACCTATTGTACCTTTAAAGTGCATGTGAGTTTAGGGGGCAGACCGTACCTTATTTGCATCCGGAGTGAACACTGGTGACAATGCATTTAGGCAATTCCATGATAAGACGTTTTTTGCCAGATATACTGCCAGATATTTGTGTGGTGAAGTTCTCTACAGCTACTGGAGACTGATGCCACGTTCTAGAAACATCAGGAGCAAATAACCCTGTCGGTCTCTTATGTCACTCTATTGGACTTTACCATGCAGATATGCTGCATTTTAACATCGGATACCATGGAATTGCCCATTTCTGTATGAAGAGTGAAAAATGAATGGGTAAACAGGAGTGAAAAGGATGCTGGGAGATTTCATCATTCAGAATGTTTTATTCTGAATAGATTTATAGTTAAGCTGAATGATTCATAATGTTGGTTGTTTAGTTTGAAGCAGTTGGAACAGTGCTTGTGTTGGGTGTGCAGGTTTTCCCGTTGGATTTTTACTCATCCAGGTGTGCGTATCTAAAACTCGTCTCTCTGTCTTCCTCTCTCAGTGTTTACAGGCGCTAGAGTTCCTCCATGCCAACCAGGTTATCCATCGAGACATCAAGAGTGACAACGTGCTGCTGGGAATGGACGGCTCTGTCAAACTCAGTGAGTCCCCGCTGCTTATGGGATATGAGCAAACACGCGCAAGCATACAATAACACGCACGCACGCGACATGTACAAGACACATACACAGGCCAAAAAAAACACTAAATGTGGGTCAATGAAGCCAGGTAACAAATTCCATCAGGCTGAATAACACAGAATAACAACAGTGCTCCACTTTACCCTGAACTGCACTCGACCAGGCCTCCTCTATTTGAAAGATTAATCACTGATCATCATATGATTCTAAATAAATACATTTTAGCTGAAAGTATAATTTTAGAAATAATAAAATATAATTCTAATGAAGGTAAAAAAAATAAAAAAATTTAAGCTATTTATTCATAAAAATAAAAACAAATTAAAAACTTGAATCCCTTGTTTGTCAGAGCCATGTACAAAACACACAATCGCACACAAAAACATGAGACGAAAGTCCACACAGACACGCTCATACACTTGCGGTATCTCTGGTGAAAAGGACGCTGTAAGGTGGTTGTCCCTCGCTGACGCTCTGTGTCCTCCCCCTCCTGCAGCCGATTTCGGGTTCTGCGCCCAGATCACCCCCGAGCAGAGCAAGCGCAGCACCATGGTGGGCACGCCTTACTGGATGGCCCCGGAGGTGGTGACCCGGAAGGCCTACGGGCCCAAAGTGGACATCTGGTCCCTGGGCATCATGGCCATCGAGATGGTGGAGGGAGAGCCCCCCTACCTGAACGAGAACCCCCTGAGGGTAAGTGCCAATTCTGCTGCTGCATAGCATTACCGAGGCCTCCACTGGTCCTGGAAAAATGTTTAACCCTCACATTGGGTTAGGATTGTATGACCGCTTTTATGTTCTGGTCTAGCCTTTATTTTTGTAATACAGTATTTCTCTGTGCATTCCAGTATTTGTAGATTTGTATGTTTGTGTTAGTTTCATTTGGTTAACCCTCATATTGTTTTAAGATTGTATGGTTGCTTTTATGCTTGGTGTCAAATTGAGCCTACAGCTTGAATTGACAAGAATTATTGTAATAAAACATTTTTGACACTGTGTGTCGCCTTCAAATACTGATTGCGGTTGAATAGACCCCAAACATAATATGAAGGTTAAAAGACAAAAATAAAATGAAAGTCTGCAGAATATTGGGACCAGATAAATTGCTAGCCTAATCATTTAAACAAATAGTAAAATACTATGGATATGATGACACACCAAATGTCACTTCATGAAAAATGGTGTTCTATTTTCTATTTGGTGTGCTGCCATCTCCATAGCCTTTTACTATGGTTATTAAATTCATCAAAATGAAAGGCTGCTAAGTTGCTTGATGTGGTAAGACATGACTGGAAATCGGAACAGCCGAGGTGAAGCGCCCGCTATCCAAAGACGCAGCAACAAGCTGGAATTGAAGCGCTGGCCTGAGCCGTCCTTACCTATCGCTTCTGCTCTGCTCCCCCCAACAGGCGCTGTACCTGATTGCCACCAACGGCACCCCGGAGCTCCAGAACCCAGAGAAGCTGTCGCCCATCTTCCGCGACTTCCTCAACCGCTGCCTGGAGATGGACGTGGAGAAGAGGGGCGGGGGCAAGGAGCTGCTACAGGTGCGGAAATATTCACCTTTACACACACACACACCTACACCTACACACACACACACACACACACACACACGCCTACACCTACACATACACGCACACACACACACACCTACACATATACACACACGCCTACACCTACACACACACACACACACACACACACACACACACGCCTACCCCTACACACCTACACCTACACACACACACCCACACACCTACACACTCGCGCACACCTATGTCAGCCATGGCAACGGTTCATTTAATGAACTGAACACAAAGCATTTGCATTTGAACGCACAATTTCAACCGGGATTTTCCACACAGTACAATAATGCTTAAACAAGCTTGTGCATCTATTATTAGGGGTGTTCTGAGGAGCGTTCTAATTGTATTTTTTTGTTTGTATTTGTTGAGACTGCAAAATGATTTGCATGTATAGCTTCAAATGGGCATAGCTTCAAAGGAGGGAAAACGTAAAAACGTAATTCAAATTCAAAAATATGACCAAAACTCTCCACGTAAGTTTTTAGCTGAAGCTATTCCGGTTTGAATAGGTCTGAAGGTCCAAAATGGATGATGATTTCTTCTTCATATTCTTACATTGCAAGTGAAATAGATTTGTTTGTTATCTTGGCACAAACTTCCACAGCTACGCAAGCCAAGTGCAGTGATACACATTTTGGCAAGTTACTGATCAAAACAATGCTACTCTTCTCCCAAGCACTTTGCCTCAGAATGGCCTGTTTCGGCGGAAACCTCCGTGTGCTTGCGTGGACTGTTCACTAGTTCTCCATTAAACATGCATTTTTTTAGCTCTGTTACTCCACAAGTAAGTCGGCATGTTTGGGGAAAAAAGACGTTCCTGTTGAGTTTTTCTAATGTAAATTTTTTGGCGCATTAAAGACCCAGAGCTTCCATCTCCTCTCCCTCTCCCTCTCCAGCACCCCTTCCTGAAGCTGGCCAAGCCCCTCTCCAGCCTCACCCCCCTCATCCTGGCTGCCAAGGAGGCCATGAAGAGCAACCGCTAGAGGGGCCCCCCCTGCCCCCCTGGCCTCAACGTCCGAGCTGTGCCAATCCCATTGTGCCAATTCGCCAGCAGGGCCCCGTCACCGGACCCTGCCGAGACCAAAATGTACCGCTCTGCCTGGCCACCAGGGGGCACAGCACCACCACCGGCCTTACAAACTCGCCTGCTTTTTTCCAGCCTGGAGTTATTTAACCGTTTCAAAAAGTGTAGACTGTGGGATGGACATGGTTACCCCACAAGAGGAGCTGATGAGGAGAATTTAGTGCATTTCATTTTAGATTACCTTGAGCTGATGAGAATTATCAAGCGCTTTCACTGTCGATTTTTCTGAATTGATCTGTGTTTTTCGGGCTTTGTTTCCTCCGATCCTTACTGAGTTTTTAGCTGGCATCCACTTTGGTATTACCATACTTGAATTAATTTTCATAACTCCGCCCTCCCCATCTCCCCCAATATCTCCGTTTCTGTTTCTGAAGCCATCTTGGAAACGGAACGTGAATCCTTTTTGTATTGCATCGTGTCGGAAGGTTTTCTAGAGAGGAACTGAACGGGCACTGTGGGATGACTGTGACCTCTAGTGGTGAAACATCTCATTACCGCAGGAGAAGAGTCCATCACGGGAAACACACTACAGCTTTTAGGGCTGCTGTTTCCGTTTACAAAAAATACAAAGAATTAAGTATTTCCACAGAATTTCGCCAAAATTCTGATCAGCAGGATAATATATGCTACATTTGAATACAAGTAAATGTATTTCAACATTAGGTCTTTTTCAGATAGGAAGACTTAAGCGGCTGAAATCATTTTCATATTTTCACTAGACATCTGGAGTACACTGTGACTGGATATGAAGGGATGTTGTTTTCCTCATACATTTCAGCACAACGTTGGGAATAATCTGCGTACCGAGGGTAACACGTATTGAATTAGCATTGCAGTATTGTTTTGATCATATTTTGAATGCTCTTAGCAGGTTACTCCTTTGAATTTCATTTCCAGACAATTGTACAGAAACTTTTGGAAATGCTACGAAAGACCCAGCTATGGACCCCCCTAGTCACCCTAGGGTTAAAAAATATATATATTTAAACCGTATTCTCAGTTTCGTAAACCGTACACTCGGTTTGCTAATCTTCACCCTTAATTTTGTAATCCGTGCGTTCAATTTGCCAATCCATACCCTCAGTTTTGCAATCCGTGTGTTTTGTTTACCAAAGCTGCATCCACAAAGGCAAACCGAATGCTTGCAGATTGCGAAACCGAGAGTATGATTTTCGCGTGCTAATTTTTTTTTTTTCACCTAGGGTGACGGGGGAGCTCCGTACCCCGCTGTCAGGCTTGAAGTCTGCTAGTTTCTCAGTTACGTTTTTCCCTGCCAGGACTGCACGGTCTTTGCTCAGATTTCCTGGTTTTGTGGGTGTTCACGGGATACACTATTCCTCACAGCCGAATGAATGCTTGTGAGCGACAAGGTGTTGTTCTTTCTCTTTCCTTGTGCTTTTCCTTAAAAAAACAAAAAACGACAAAAACAGAACTAACCGTTTACTGTATGAGATGAGCTATGTCTATTTACTACACAGGGACTTAGGTAGCTAAAGTTTAAAAAAAGTTTTTTGTATATTATGTACTTTTAAAGAAAAAACTAAAGTGGATTCCGCTGAGTTAGATCAGGACATGTTTTGACTAGCTGTTATATATGTATATGTAAACTTTTTTTTGTTTTTAATAACTAACAGTCTGACAGTCTGGCACAGGTTAAAGTATTTGCAGATGTGAAAAATGATCAGTGTACGTCCGTGTCTGTCGAGTCGAATTCCGTATTGCGAATGAAAGCCTCCTCTGCAAACAGAAAAAAAAATCAAAGATGCGAACTTTTTGAATGAAAATGTATTTTTATTTCTCCCTTGTTAAATTAAACATGAATATATCAATCAAAAATATATTGAAAACCAAATGGTATTTCTAAAGTTACTACAAGGTTTTTCCAACTGCCTCTTATTCTGGTTAATTTTAATGAGATGCTCTTGAAATCGTGTTTTGTATTTTTGCAGGTTCCTCATTTGGTAACTGATGTTGTAAAATTCTAAGAGAAATTAAAGGATTTGTCTGAAGTACTGGAGCAGTAACGTTTGTCATCTCCACATTTGTGTTTGTTAAATGGCTGCTGTTGGGACAGTGGAAGGATCTGTTGCAGTACTCATGACAGCTGCTTTAATTCATGACCATAATCTATTTATTTGGACAGACCTATAGAGAACTGAATCTTTAGGCTGTGTGTGTTCCCCAATGACAAGCAATATTGCAAAAATAGCTTTCCGCAATATTCAACGCCCCCCCCCCCCCCCCCCAATTATCTTTGTGTGTGTGTGTGTGTGTGTGAGAGAGAGTGAGAGAGTGAGAGAGAGAGAGAGAGAGAGAGAGAAAGGAAGAAAGGGAGTCCTTTTAAAGTAAAGCCTGCTCAGTGTATCCATGTTTTGCTTTTCCTCCATTTCAAGATTAATTTCTTGTAGGTGTGGGATCCCTGATTGGAGTCATGTCGAAAGTTAGAATGCATTTCACCTGTGCTGGTCCAACTGCTATCCCATGTCCTGAGTGGGAGATGTAGTTCTGTTAGAATTACAACTCTTATTAGTTGTGCCACTAAAGAGCCCAAAGAAGCCCTTGTTTTGTGGTTTCCCCCTTAGTTTTGTTCAAGGTACTTTGTTACTTTTGAGTTTTCATTCACTTTGTCCCTTCTCAGGTAAATTTAATGGACAACCATGGGTGTTGCCTTTCAGGAATGTTTGAATCCTCTTTTGGTTTTGGTTGGTTATTTTTGAGTCAAGAGGAACATTTATTTTACTTCCTTAGGGAGCATAGTAACGTAATTGAATTTGCATGTCATCCACGAATAAGGGCAGCCCCAGGCTTGTAGGCACAGCCATATACAGTAATTGGAAAAGCACTTCAGCAAACGTTCAAAAAGACTTAACATAAGAGGGCACTGGAACGTGACACACTTCCAAAGCCTGACACATATTCTAGTAGACACATTTCCTAGACTAAAATAATGAATCCTATTTAATGGAGTTCCTCAAAATATCCTTCCAATCTAATTGTATGTAGTTATGTAGTGACACCCTGTGGCCATTTATGAACATGGCAACCTCCATATTTATTCTAAATTGAAAGCACTGGGGGGGGGGGATTAGGTATATTAGACTGCACTCTTTGTTATAGCCAGAAACAGTGGTGTATAGTTATTCATATATGCAGTTGGTTACAGACTAAATTATCCATCAAAGATCCTGCATAGTCTTTAATAAGTATAGCATTGTTGCTGCCATGTGGTAAAACAATCATGTTCAATCCATACAATAAAGTTTACATCCTCCATCTTGACCTGCCAAGAAATGTTAGCATAGATAGTTTTTGTCGGTGATACTCCAAGACTGTGAAGAGTTTGTGACCAAATTAGCCTGACATTTCCGTAGTAATGCTGAAATTATCAGTTTTTGGTACACATCTGCATTAGTACAGTGCTCAGAACTTGGATTGAGGATTTGAGTTTACAGTGTTGTGGTTTTAATTCTCAAAAATCTCTAAATGGTGTCTTGCACCTGACAATTATACTCTCCTTGAAGGAACATGTAGGCCATTAAATGGTTCTCAACGGTGACTGGTTTTGTGTTACATTCTGGCAAATATGAACCTGGGGCTTGAATTTGTTGCTCCTTATGCAGGCATATGAATGCCATAGAGTGCTTCATGGGGCATGTTATACAATGATTGTATAAGAAAGGAACAACGATGCCATTTGGCATGAAGGAAGTCCCAGAGATTGGCTGTATTAGAGTCTGCCAAACTAACCTAAAACCAAGACGGATCATAATTCGCCATGCTGGTTAAAGCCATTTCAAACCATAGCACCTGGTATGAAAGGAGGAAAGTGGAATCAATTGTTATATCTCTTTATGGAGCTCCTGAGGACATTGTGTGTGGCCATTTTGATGGGATAGTGCCTAAGCAGGACTCTCCTGTTGCCTCAAGGGGGGCAGAGTACCCGTCTAAATGGCAGCAAACAATATATCCCATAGTTCAAGTTAATGCAAGTCGTTCAATGAAAAGCAAAAGTTTTCTACTGTTAATCCATCTATATAGTGCAGTGATGTGAGTCTACTGTAAAGCTGAGCACAGAGGCCCTGAGAGCAAGGCACCTGAAACACGGCAGTGTGTTTTTAAAATACAAGCCCCTCGCTGTACGGCACACAGCGCCCCTGTGTTCCGCTCCCCGGAGCCCCCCCCCCTCCACCTCGTGCGGAGCAAATCCCGAAATATCCTCCTTTCATTTACTCAATATGAGAGGGGGAAGTCCCTGTAGAGCGAGCTACAGTCAGAGGTGCAGTACCCAGGGTCTCTGTTCTTCTACCTCGCATCAGGTCTCCACTGTTCCACGAGGCGGACAAAGACGGCAGGCAGGAGACTGCCGGACACCAACCTGCTTCATTTCAGCTCTGCAGAACCAGTGGGCTTCAACATGTCACCGCGTTTAAAGAGACAGGCCGGTTTTTCCATTTGTTCACTTGTTCAATAGGAATTCTAGAGTGACATGAGGCATTATGGCAGGCAGGGCACAATATTTAAAATGAGCAAAAGGATATTGAATAGCTACACAACACATCAGTGGGGAAAGTCTTGGGAGTGAGTCAAGGAGTGCACATGGAATACGGCAAAAGCATCATAATCATAGGGCCAGATTTACTGAGCCCTTTACGACGATTTTCAGGTGCACGTATGATGCATTCTGCATGGGACACGTGTTGTATGCGTCAAACTGCCGCACAGGGCTGGAACCAAAGTATGTGTGCCGTCTAGAGGAGACTTTGCAAGATGCGTTTCTCTCCTTAATGCATATGCATTTAAGGCTGGATCACACAAATAAAAGATGGAGATATAAGTGTGGCTGATTATGTATTCTGTTCACCGCCTCTGAAGAGCAGGCGTAAACTGAGGTGCAACCAAAATGGAGACGTAGGCTCCGAATCTTGAAATAATATTTGTCCTGCACTGGATACGCTTTTACGTGGCAGCCGATACATGGATATCACTACACACAGTGAAGATATTCAGTGCACCAAACACGTGTTTTAACTGCGCTGTCACTATGGATCTGCCTCATTGGCAAAATACGGTTGTAGGCAGTCCCATTCGCTGATTGTGCAGTGACATGTAGCCTTTGTAAATGAGACGTTTATTTTAAGGCAGACTGCGACCGCACCAACACATTCTTGTGAGGCCGCTGCGAACTTCATTTACGTAAATCTAGCCCTTTGTGTTTTTAGCCATATTTTTCCATCTTCTGCCATAGTTTTCTCCTTGCACAGACTGATAGAAGGAAGCTGCAGGTCTGACTTCCATTTATGGTAGGGCTGGTACACTCCTGAGAAAGATACTTCACCTGAACTGGCCTCGTAAATATCCAGCACTAAATGGATAATGTATAAAATGGGAGCTGACACACCCTGGAAAGGGTACCTGCTAAGCAATTACATAAGTAATTATAAATGCATTTTATATTGGCCTCACTCTGTTTTTGAGTCCATGTTCTCCAGCCTCCTCCCAATTTCTCCACAGGAACATTCCGGAGAGCTCTTTTGCTATTAGTTCCCAGCATCCTCAGGGATTCACCCAAGACATGCAGCAGTAGGCAGCACAATGCAGCGTTCATTACCAATCAATGTTACCGCATTCATTATGCACCCCTGATCTCATTCTCCAATCTCAATTAACCGGAACATTATACACTCAAGCTTTTATTTTTCTTGAGCCTGATTATGCGTAATGCATGTATATTCTGTTCTCCCAACACTTGAGCGTCCAAATTATGAGCAACATAATGAGGAAGATCACAATAATAACGGTGTGCTTTGTAAGCATTTGAAGTCAGTGCTGCATACTGGTGCTTTCAAATTTCATTCAGATCAGGGTTTGAAATGTCAAAGTGGCAGTATACTGTAAATTCATTATAATTCTACCTCGCGCTCGGGAGCTGCTGGGTGGATGATTCGATTAAGACCCCACTCTGTGGTGCATGGATGAGCCCTGTGGTCTCAGATCGAAATCTAAACGATGCCAATGTCGACTGTGGCCAGTAGCTCAATGGACAATGCACAATTGCCAATTGTGCCACTCAGGGTTTGGAAGGGTTCAGTCAGTTGGGGGCTAGCATCTTATTGACTCCTAGTGGTTGGGTGCCTGTGGTCTGTATGCAAAAGCTGCATATGACTGGTCTTCCTCCTCGACTGCAAGCTTGGCTGTGACCTGCAGTGTGAAATTAAGGAGGTTTGTGACACAACGTGTTTTGGAGGAGGAACCATGGTCTTCACTTTCCTGAATCAAGAGTGGAGACTGAGCATGATGTCTGCAACTGCAAATAGTGAGCTGGAATTCAAGGGTATGTGAAGCACTCTGTAATATGACTGGTTCGTTTGCTTTCTACATTACAATATGACCCTGCATTCAAATTTCACCTGTATTATCCCCCCCCCCCCCTACTAAAACTAGGCCAAAGCCATCTCAGACCAAGCTAGGTTGGCCCTTACTATATTGGTCTGTCTCGGCTGCTATGTTGGTCCGTATTCCTAGTTATTAGACTGCTGACTTTCAATCAGCTCAGTGATGAATTGTGAAGAAAAAATGAAACCGAAAACTCAAGGAGGGTCCATTGCTATTGCCCTGGGATGCTGAAATGAGTATTACCAAACAAAATCCACTAAGTTTCACAAACTACCTCCAATGAGACAGCAAGGACTATGCCACTGGCTGACTGCTGACTGCTGACTCCAGAATCCACCTGAGGGACAGAGGTCTGCTGAGTTCCAAGATTTGGACATATTGAGCTCCATGTTCGGTGCCAATGTGTAAAATTGTAAAAAAAAAAAAAAATGCTACTCTGGACCCACTACTGCTACTCTGGATATAATGAATTTAACAGTAGTGTGACCAGTAGTGTAGTGGTTGAATGGTGGACTTCATAAATGCGGTGTCGAGGGGCAAGGCTGTTATACCCTTGAGCAAGGTACTTGATTTCAATTTCCTCTGCAAAAAAAAGAAACGGAACAGCGGCTGGGCTGCATGTGTAATGTACATTTTTAAACCAGTGTGGAGTCAGTGCTGTGTAGACAATTAATGACAGCTGGAGTAATATAAATCAAGCATCACCATTTGAAAAAGAAATACTGCTGTGGAAACATTGATTAAGCACCTATGTCAGTAATACGCTATTTGAATTATGAGACCCTGGTAATGGAGGCATTATTCCTCTATGAGGTTCAGGTTTAATCTTTGAGGCTTTCAAGTCATTGCAGTTTGCCTTCTTTCAATTTGCAGAGAACCGCACATAAAAAATAAAAAAAAATCTAAATATTGGTTACACTGAATTTTTTCCTTTGTGACAAGCCGCTGAAGTGTGTTTTCCAGAGATATAAAAATAAAAACCTGTGACCAAATTACAGTAAATTGGAACTTTTTTGTACCTGACCCCAACACTGCTGGAAAGTAGTGACAAATATAAGAACAGGGGGAAATAAAAAAAATACGTCTTCCACATTCATCTACTAGTTTGTTTTCATATTACAAAAACAGAAATGCCCAATAATGTGTTTCAAACCAGTTGAATAGAATCGCACTAAAAAGATACTGAACAGCCAGGACAATCAAATCAATCTTTAAGGCTGATTCCTGCTTCGGTGACAGAAGTGTTGTGCAACAAAAGTGTCCAATCAGTACATCCACAAACCTGTCCATTTTGGTCGCTAACTACATTTGGGTCCAAAAGTCTTGAGACCACAAGTGAAAATGCTTCTATTTTCCATTCTTTTCTAATTTAATACAAATGTCTTCATTACTAATTATATAATCAGCATAACAATTTAAGTGAAAAGTTGAAATTACATTAATTTCTGAATTGCTTAGTATTTTGTATGTCCACCGTTTGCTTTAATGGCAACATGCACTCACACAATCTGATGATTCATGTTATCCCAACATTATTTGACAATGTTTCAAGAGCATTTTGTGATGTCAGTCTTCAAATGCCCCCAAAAATGTGCAATGGGGTTGAGGTCAGGTTTGAATTGTCCAGCACGCTCTTCTTTGGGCTTCGAGCAGTTCTTGTAAAGCTTTGAAGTAATTTTCATTTGTTTTAATTTTTTCAAAATCCTAAAACATTCTGTTTATTTCCAGAATTACATGGAAACAACCCCCAGATTTTCAATGTGGTCTCAGACTTTTGGACCCCACTGTATGTAAACAAAATATCTTCATTTATAAAAACAAGTAGCCTAGAAAACTAGTATCCTTGCCATGGCAACCTTTTGTCTTCATTTCAGTCAACCAATCTTCTGGACCTTACAAAAATCTGCAGGTATAGTTACACCCATCTCTGATGCTCAAAAGTAGTGATGGGCATTCTAACTGGAATCGGATCCTTTTTGCTCAGCTCACCAATAACAGGCTCTTTTGGCTCCCAAACGGCTCTTCGTTTCTGGTGTCTCAAAAATAAGCCAAAGCTGCTGATGGTTTCACATCTGATTGGTGTTTGTGCTCATATATAATTTAAATGATGATGTGAAATTAAATCTGACTTGGATCTTCTAATTTCCGAAATAACATTATTTAGCATTAAGTTTGTGATAAACAAAAATATTTAAACAAATGTGGGGAGCCGCGGTGGCGCAACAGGCTAAGACGCAGCAGACTTGCGGTTGCAGTTTGCTGCAGTTGCACACCGGGGACCGGGGTCCGATTCTCGGTCCTGCCAAAAAGCCAAGTTTGGCCGGCTCACGTGGGGCAGCAATAATTGGCTCGCTGCTCCAGTGGGAGGGACTTGGCAGGGTTATTAGATCGCTGCACAATAAGCACCTCGGGCGCCTCGGAATCACGGCAACGGGCACGAGACGAGACGGCTTGAAGAAGGCGTGTCGCTCTCATTCGGGCCGCTGAGGGACGGGGTACGGGCGGTACATCTAATACGACTACCTCCAATTGAATCAGACGAGGTACAATTGGCTACCAAATTGGGAGAAAAAGGGAAAAAAACTAATGTAAAAAGATAAAGATGCCATTGAAATTATGCCTCTTTAATGCATCGTGGTCATGGTAATCCTAGGCTATTTGTAATGTAATTTAATTCAAGAAATAATTCAGGCTGAGCAACATTCTTTATCAGTAATACATAAAAATATGTCAATTTGGTCAATTTCATGGTTAAAGACTAATATTCAATAAGTAGTAGCCAAAATAATGCATTTATTTACAGTCCCCTTCTAAATTGGAACAGTCAATGTATTTGTTTTTGCTGTACACTGAAGATAATTGATAAGCCACTGGTGTACTGAGCAACAGACATCAAACAGGTTGACCAAGGAAAACAGCAGCACCTGATGACAGAAACCTTGTGAGAGCTCATAAAACATCAGTGAGTGACCCCAGAAACAACCTCCACAGGGCAGGGGTGAAGGTATCTCAATCAACCGTTTGAAGACGACTTAAGCCTTATACTTCTGCATCAAATCTACACAGAGGCTATGGCATAGCCTGATGTGCACCTCCCCAGAAATGTAACTACATACGCCTACGGCATAGTGAACATGGTTACGCGTAGGCTACGCCATAGCCTCTGCGTAGAATCAACGCAGAGGTATAAATCAGGCTTTAGAGGGCAGCAATGTAGAGGCTATACCACAAGATGCAAACCACTCATCAGTATTAAGAATCGGAAGGCGAGATTTGCAAAGAAGTACAGAGATGAACCACAAAAGTTCTGGAACAAGGTTTTTTGGACTGATGAGACCAAGATTAACCTTAAAGTGATAGAAAGACCAAAATGTGGAGAAAGAAGGGGAATAAGCATGGTGAAGGAAGGGTCATGGCTTGGGCTTGCATGGCTGCTTCTGGAGTTGGCTCACTAAGCTTTATTGATGATGTAACTCATGATGGTAGCTTCAGGATTAATTTTGAAGTCTACATACTGTCTGCCAACTTATGGAGAAATGCGTCCAAACTAATTTGGAGGAACTTCATCATGCAGCAAGACAATGACCCAAATTACACTGCCTACACAACAAAGGACTTCATTATGGAGAAAAAGTGGAAGGTTTTAGACTGGCCAAGTCAATCACCAGACCTTAACCCAATTGAGTATGCATTTCACCTCCTGAAGAGGAGATTGAATGGAAACCCCCCCCTCTGTTATGCAGTTTTTATTTGTTTTTTTTAACAATTTTACAAATCTGTGTGTAAAATACATGGTTAACACATTGTAGTTGTACGTTAGCTACTGTGCTACCATGTATAAATTGACGATCATTTCATTGAAAACAAGATATTTCAAGAGAAATTATAGGCCTAGGCAAATTAAGTCCATAATGCCGGCAAGGGGGGGCTCACAACAGCTGTGGAATAGAGTGCTCACATTTGCCACCTGGTGGTGGTTGTGCGAAAAACAAACCACTATAAATATTACTGAACCACTATGGATTATTGGTAATCTTGCAATAAATGACTGCTCTAGCTGTTGCAGGCCGAAATGCAAGTACTTGCGAGTACGTTTTCTTGGCTGGTGGCATTCGTGCCGCAGTTGCAAAATGCCAAATGAAATACAAAACCACTTAAAGAAAAGCAGTTTCAGAGCTGTGGCCCTGATTTGAATATTAGATGTGATTTGAGAAAAATGCCAAGCTAGCTGAAAGTGAACAATAAAGATTGTGGTTTTAAGCATGGCTACATACAGCTATTCCATCCATCCATCCATTTTCATAGCAGCTTAGTCCAGATCAGGGTTGCGGTGGTAACATGTCTAGCAGAGATGTCTCTTTACCCAGCAACTTCGCTGCAATTTCTCCTGGGGGATTCCCAGGCGTTCCCAGGCCGGCATATCTTGGGTCCACTCTGGGGTCTCCTCCCAGCTGGACACCACTGGAACACCTCCAAAGGGAGGGGACCAGGGGGCATCCTCACCAGATGCCAAAACAAATCAAGGCAAATCAATTTTGGAGAGCAGAGACTCTACTGAGGACCTCCTGGATTGCCGAGTTCCTCTCCTGAACATGGAGAGTAAACCTAATAGGAACCACATTTTGGTTGCTTGTATTTGTGATCTCAGTCTTTCAGTCACTACCCAGTGCGTGTGACGATTTGTGAGGGTAGGGACGAAGATTGACCTGAAAATGTATCCGGTGAGCGTCTATGCGCTGCACCTAGCCAGCGGTCAGTCTCACAATCCCTTTTACCTACAATAGTGAATAAGACCCCGAAATACCTGAACCACAGGTCACCCCGTTCAGTGAGGGTTTGGGTGGTGTTATGGTGATCTGCTGGTGTAGGACACCTCCGACCTACAGTGGCTAACTCTCAACGCGGCCAATGGGTTGGATATTCCATTGTAGGGTATGTTGTCATAGATTTTGTGGTTGGGGGCATGAAGGTCCCAGGGAAAGGGGTGATCATCGTTCGGGATCAGTGGTTAGGATCAGACAATGCGATCCTGGGCATGACATGCTCACCTGTTATTGGGAGGAGGTGGTTAGGGGTGTGCAGCCTGGCTCACTGACTTTTTCTGTCTCTCACCAGGGCCGAGCGTGCTGGGGCTGGGACCAAGCCTTTGCCACCTGCTGCCAGATATAGTCCCAGGGGCCCACCTTGCTGGCGTGTGTGGTCCGCTTGACCTGGGGGGCAGATACGGAGGTTGTCCAGTAGCTTCCTGTGGAGGGGTGGGAGAAAGTCCCCCTGTGTGTGATTAACATCTCCCTACCCTGGTGGCGCCCCCTGGCCACGGTGTCCCGCATCGCCCCTTCACAGATACAGGGTGGGCGCAGACCTGGTGCTGCAGGTGCTGCAGACCCCCTGCCTGGGGAAGGTGGGGGTGGACGTGTCCTCTGCCTCCTCTGCCTCCTGTCACTGAACAGAGTTGGAGTGCCTCACCCCTGAGCAGTAACAGTGGGTTCAGGGCCTGCTGGAGCAATGGGCAAAGGTGTTTGAGGCCGTTGAAGAGGACTTTAACTGAACCAAGGTAATATGCCATCTGATACCTTCCAGAAATGCTTCCCCTTGTCGTGAGCAGTATCGCCCTCTTCCTCCAGGTCTGTACCCAGAGCTGCCCTGGATCGAGGAACCGCTCATGGGGGTCCTGAGCAAGCTGGTATTGGCAGGTGGTGGTGGACCGGCGGGACCGTGAGAAGACCGCCTTTGCCACGCCCCTCGGGTGTTGGAAGGGGACCGCGGTAAGAGAATGCGGTGGGTGGAGTTGGGGGTTGGAGTGTTAGCATACCTTTGAGGAGTTGAAGGCAGCCCTGCTCTCTTTTCATCCATATACAGATGCGAGTAAGGAGGGGCAGTGGGCCAGGTGCATTGCGGCAAGGAGAGGGTGATCGCCTACGGCAGCTGGTGCGTGCACTCTGCTGAGAGGAACGACCTGTGACCAAACTGTTTAAGGATTATCTTTGGGGAGTGAAGGTCACAACCTACACCGACCACAGCCCCCTGGTACATCTGACCATAGCATGACTGGAGGTGACAGAGCAGCGGTGGGTGGGCCAGCTTGCCAGCTTTGACCTGGAAATCAAGTATTGGCCGGGGGCCCACAACGCCAATGCCGACTCGCTGTCCCAGGGGTTGTGGAGATGGGACAGGTGTCCAGCAGCCTGACGGTGGAGGATGTGTGGGACTGGTCAGTCTTGCAGAAGGAGGAAGACCATCTGCAAGCTCTGGCTGAGTGGGTATGGCAGGGGGAGCCCCCTCGGTGGGAGGAGTGGAGGTTGGCCCCACCGGAGGAAGGTAGGTGCTAAAGGGAGTGGGAGCAGTTGTGGGTAGAAGGGGGGATCCTCTACTGCCAGTTGGAAGATCTCCTGGAGGATGGACCAGGTGGTACGCAGCATCTAGCAGTGATACTACCAGGCCTTGGGCCACCTGGGTGCCAACAAGGTGCAGGCTGTTTTGTGTTTGTGGTTCTACTGGCCAGGGTTGGGGAGTGACATCTGGCAGTGGACCGCCAAGTGCGGGCAGTGTGTGGTGGCCAAGACGGGGCCAGAGGTACAGGCCCCCCTGGTCCCCCTCTCCACCTCCTGTTCTCTGGAGGTGGTGGCCATGGACCATCTTGTGCTGGGGTGCCTCTGTGATGTCTACCCGTACTTGCTGGTTCTCACCGACTTGTTTTCTCAGTATGGCTGGGTGGTGCCGGTATGAGACGAGTCGGCTGAGACAAACTCAAACTCTGCTGTCTCTCCAAGGGTCTCTCCAAAGGGGGCCGGTGGCCAGAGCAACTGCCCGCTCTGCTCCAGTCTTATAACACCATCCATAGCAGCACCGGCTTAACCGGCTCCAGGTGGACCTGGCAATGAATGTGCCTCCTGTCCCAAGGAAGTGGGACATAGAGGGGTGGGTGTGAGCACACCATCGCACCTTGTCTAGAGTGTACTGCAAGGTGCTGGAGCAAGGTGTGGCACCAGCAACTGCTGGACAAGACAAGATACGATCAGTGGCTGAAGACCTTGCTGTTATCGCCAGGGGACTGAGGGAGTGGGTGCTGGTGTTGGACTTCAGGGTAAAGGTAAGGTAACGAGGTAAGCTGGCCCCTAGGTGGTCTCCCCGGCCATTTGTTGTTGTCCGCCAGCTGCAGCCAGAGCGGCTGATGTATGTTGTCTGGCCCGAAGGAGGTCAGGAGGAGCGGGCCCTACACTGCAACAATTTCTGTGCCTGCCCAGTGGGCGACCAGACGAGGAGGAAGGAAGCCGAATGGGAACCGGAACCAGGAAGCCTGGGGCTGGAAGCTGGTATTACAAAAGGGTTGGTGACCAACTAAATGGAATGTTATTTAAAATCACATCTTTCAGCAGTAACATAGTTGCTACAAACATTTGACTTGTTGAAAACAGATATGGAAGGAGTGTAGTTGGATGCCTAGGGTCCTCAAGGAAGTCTTCCGTGGGACCAGGCAACCTGTAAACAACTATTTATGTTGTTCACCAACAGTATGATTAATATCCCAATGATTTCTCTTTCAGCATGAAGCAGAGAATGTATCTCCTTTTGTCAGAAAATGGATGAATACATCTAAATTTGCCTACTTACCTGATGGCTGCATGTTAATACATAGAGGCTATACAGTATGTCCATATTGATACAGTGCTTTTCAAAAGTCAGCAGAGAAGCCAACCTAATGCCTGATATTGTAGTGCCTGGGCCTAGTTATCTATGTTCAGGCCTCTCTATCAGTTGCTCAATGCTGAATTTCAAAAAGAAAAACAAGGAAACAACACCCCAACCCCCGAACCCCCCACAGCATTTCCACACAGCGCATGAATGCATTAATTTCCCCTTTCTCTTGGTAATTTGTGAGCAGAACCTGTCTATTATGATGATTTTGGTGTCTCCGGTTGGCGGGTCCCTGGGGCACTACTGTCCCCCGCACAGAGGGATGCAGATTGATTCATCCTCTGAGCGCGCACGCGGCCCTGTGCGTTTTCCGATCGATGCCGGGCCCGGCCCGCCAGGACGCGTGCTGCACCGAAACGCGACGGGGCTGGCGCCCGGCTGCAGCAGCGCTTTATGGAAATGAAGGTATTGATCCTGGGCCACTCCCGGAGAAGCACTAACACACGCAGCAGATTGGAGGAAGGCTTGTGAGAGCGCTTCGCAGACACGTGTTTTTGGGACGTGACAGCTGTGACAGTGTCTGTTGGTTGCATTTTGGGGACGAGGTGTCCGGAGCAGGGGATCTCCATTACAGAGAGAGGCCAGATCAGTACCTCATCTTCACAGGGGGGGGGGACAATTACTGGTTGCCAGGTTCATCGGAAATTTCATTGTTACTGCATTGTTATATCAAAAGAAATTGAGTCAGTAAAAATCTATAAGTGCATTCTGTCTTCAGGAGAAGGTGTATGCCTATACAGTACATCAGCTTTCCCAAAGCCACCAATAGTAAGTAAATTACAGTGATTGTGTGTCAACATTTTCATTGCAGCTGGAATGAGCAGTTGAAAGACGTCCTGTTCATCCATGTCATTTACATGTTCTCCTTTTAGACTGGGGGCTGGCATGTCCCACAATGCACAAGGCAACTGTCTGCTCATTCAGGCAGTACCAAGAAGTCACAGCAGAGGGCATCTGCACTGTATATGCATGCACTATAAAACAGAAACAGCAACTGTAAGGCTTCTAACAGAGGACAGGTCCCGCAGCCTGAAGACTACATGATCTAATTGCTAATGGAGAGTTGTCGCTGCATCCTTAGGCAAAAGTACCTGTTAAGCCAGGAGCCGTTATGATGCTTTTTGTACCCACAAAGTTGTAATTTTCATTTTAGCCCTGAGCAAGGCACTTAAACTGAATTGGTTGGCTATACATTGCCAGTATGCAAAATGTACAAGAAAATAAACAGTGATCAAAATGATTTGGCCATAATCACTGCATCGCCTCACCAAAATCCTTTAAAAAAAGCATAAGCTTCAGAGGAATATTTGGCGGTACATTTCTTCATTTCACAATTGATGTTGGTTTTTTATTTCTTTTTTATTTGGGAATGTGTAAGATTTCACTAATTAACATGATGAGATCTCTTCTGCAGAATGCATTCTTGAAATATTGCATTGTTAAAGGTAAATGACTAAATACAAAATCAATGAAACTTGCTTATACTGGCGGTGACCACAATGCACCAACACAAGTGAAATTTGTTTTTGGGTGTATATTTTATTTAATATGTTTTATTTGTGTTTGATTCGTTTTTGTGGGGGGCAGTAATTAACATGGATATTGGCCAAGAGCAAAGATGAGGATTTATTTATAATAGTTTGTCCTTGAATTGAGTCAAGTGGGCTTCTCTTTCCCTCTCTCTCCCTCTCTCTCTCTCTCTCTCTCCCCCCCCCTTTCCCTCTCTCTCAGCTCTCTCTCTCATAAGGGGATTGTGCAGATAAGAGACTATTCCCCGAATAGCCCATAGCAAAAGGTATCCTAATTAACATTCTGGCTGCATACTGGCAGCAATCATTTAGACCACAAGCGCTATCAGTTACATGCTATTTGTATTTGTAGTTGATAGTGTGTGCTGTTATAATTGGAATGGTCTCAGGCACCACATTTCTTTTGATGCAGTGCCAACAGCTGACTGCAGTCTCAGCCAGGGATAGGGCCACTGCCATTATCCCCCAAATAATTCTTGGAGAATCAGAAACAGCATCGGTTGTCTGTCTCAAAATGTGATATATACAGTACCTGTTTTATTTACATACAGTACCTGTTTAATACATAGGTTGATATCTGGGTGCTGTAGTGATGGCTCTCTCCCTTGACAGCATATTGTATGTCAGATCTGTATGCCAAACAATGGTTTGTTCCCTCACACATCAGAAGATTTATATTTAGTGTTGTAACCATGCAAACCAAAGCAAAATATTGTTGCAGTAAGAAATACTGCTGAAATAGTTCATAGAGTCTACCTGAAAGGTCAAATGGCCATCAAACTATGGCTTTGGATAAAAAGCATCAGCTAAATAACAAAACTATAATTAATTATAATTATGCGAGCACACTTGAATACAAGTATACATACAAGTATACATACATACAGGTATACATACACACACGAAAATACACATGGAAACTTGCATACATGCACACAGACAAACATTTTTTTCTGGATTCTTAAAATAAATGGTATCTGTATCCATATGTGTTGCTGGGTTCACCTTGAATGAACTGGCATGGCATGATCTTACAGGGTCAGACACAATATTGAGTTCAGGCTGAGAAAACCCAAGGGGCCAATGGAAACAATGCCGTATACAGGGAAAGAAAATGAAAAGAGAACAAGGAAGATCTCACACTCCTCTGAAAAGCTTGCGCTATATTTTCCTCCCTGGAGTTTATGAATTCTGTCTTTTTTACAAGGGTATGGGGGGTGTTTGCTCAGCAGTTTTGCATGTAAGAAATCTCTCTGAGGGAGAATTTATATATATGTGTGTTTACTTCATTTGAAATGCCTGCAGGAGATTTCAAATAAAAAAGTGAACTTTTTTTTGTTTATTTTGATGTGGCGAGCCAAGTTATTCTTAAAATATTCAAATGTATTCCTCCAAATATTTTCTGTACAGTACAGGTAAAGGAGTCTCGTAAACTGTATTGTTCCTGTGGTGTCGGAAAAAAGTTACCTTTAAACAAAATGCTTCTCGTCTGTTGCAGCTCATGCGGATAAACAGTGCATTAACAATAGCATTAGGTCTTTTATCAGAACACCTAAAAACATTACTTTAAAAAATATCGAAAATCCAGAAAAAAATAAACCTGCTACCTAAATGATATGATACAAATGATATCTTGCATCCCTGCACAGGGTGAAAATAAATCAGGTTGTCATCATCAAATGCCCTCAGAGGTGACAAACAAATACTTGAAAAAAGAACTTTGTAATATCATGCTGCACATTATTCATAACAGTAGGAAAATGGGTCAGTTTTGAAATGTAAACAATTTCTGGCTGACTCCAAATGACAGACTAATAGCATTAATAATGAGTTTGCATATCGGAGGGAACTGATGCATATACACACAGGGCCGAAGCCAATTCAGCTGACAATACTGTGATGAGCCCTTTCCTCTCAGGTTTGCTGGTAGTTAAGTACAAACACCTGCTAAAATATTGGCAATTAGCAGATAATTAGCTGCTAATGTTTTTAGAATTTAAAGCAAGCCTTACATTTGCAAGAGCTCACTTTTTAATGGTCGGTGTTGTTGTTTTGTCTCAAGTTTCCCATCCCAAGAACATTGACTAAGTACCCAAGTTTCATCGTATGCAAATCATTTATTAATTGCGCACACATTATGCCCGTGGTTAAAAGACTTCAAAGGCTCAGTGTCTTCAAAAGGTCCTCCCTCTGTCATAAATCCAGGTTAGAAATGCCTGAGCAAGCAGTTTTCAAGTAACCTTTTGGCCACAAAATAAAAGGTTTTCTCTGTTTTTGTTTAACGGAACTTTTCCTAGCAGTTTCATTTCCCTTTAGAGACATATTTAAATGAGACACACAGTGGTATACTGTGCTTTTTGTATATGCATATTTCCTGTCATGGTTTAAAAATAAGTATTAAGAAAAATAAAAAGAAATAACAAACCAAGTTGTCCATGTACAAACTCTCTAACCAATCCTTTCCTCCTAATATAAAATAATTATGTAGATTAACAGTTTTTACAATTATCTTATAAAATGATATGATGAAAACCTCAACCAGATTGCAATCAATAAAACAATTATGTTGTGAAAAGGCAGTTTGGTGCATCGATGACAAATAATCTTTTGTGTGCTATATCTCTTATATCTGCACTTTTTATCTCGTTTTCCTATCACACACTGTCTATATCATGAGACCCACTCAAAACATTCCATGATCAAAATGGAGGCTCAGCAGCTGCTTGACAATGCATGGATGCTGGTCAAAGGGACTGCCAGCTTAGCACTGTGGGAAAACCGACAGTACACCTAGCAAGGCAAAATTGCAGTAGCACTTCCCCTTGGACGATTGCAAATTTGCTTTGCAGATTCCCTTATCCATGGCAAATTATTGTAGGCTACATAAATTCAGTTTTATGAATTTGTAGATAGAATTCACAGAAACATCTCAGGGTGTGCATATTGCTCAAGGGTACAATGGAAGAAATCCACTCAGAGCTCTGGAACTGGCCTTAGCTATAACTGTCAGTCAGTCATTGGCCAGAACATACAAAGGTACATTAATGGGAGCGATGGCAGCAACGTGTGCACATGATTGCTGACCTTCTAAACTATGTGGAATGTAAGATGTGATATGATTTCTTATCAATAGTGCTTCTATGGGGACAATATACACTCACTGAGAACTTTATTAGGAACACGATACTATTACTGGTTAGGGCCTCCCTTTTTTCTCAAAACAGCCTCAATTCTTTGTGGCATGGATTCAAGAAGATGTTGAAAACATTCCTTTGAGGTTCTGTTCCATGTTTACATGATTTAATCATGCAATTTCTGCCGATTTGTCAGCTGCACATTCATGCTGCGAATCTCCCGTTCTACCACTGAAGAACATTGAACTCATTGTCTTGTTCATGAACCCAGTTTGAGATGACTTTTGCTTTGTGACATGGTTCATTATCATGCTGGAAGTAGCTATTGGAAGATGGGTACATTGTGGCCATTAAGGCATGCACATGGTTAGCAACAATACTGAAATAGGCTGTGGCATTCAAGTGATGATTGATTGGTATTAACAGGCCCACAATGAGCCAAGAAAACATTCCCCACACCATTACACCACCACCACCAGCCTGTATTGTTGACACAAGGCAGGTTGGGTCCATGAATTCATATTAATCAGGCCAGGCTACATTTTTCCAGTCTTCAACTGTCCAGTTTTGGTGAGCATGTGCCCATAGCAGCCTCAGCTTTTTGTTGTTGGCTGACTTCTTCTGCTGTTGTAGCCCATATGTTTCAACGTGAAGTGCATTCAGAGATGTTTTTGTACTCATCACAATTGTACATAGTGGTTATCTGAGTTATCGTAGCCTTTCTTTCAGTGCGAACCAGTCTGGCCATTCTCTTTTGACCTCATCAACAAGGCATTTCCGTCCACAGAACTGCCACTCACTGGATGTTTTTAGTGTTTTGCACCATTCTGAGTAAACTCTAGAGATTGTTGTGAAAATCCCAGGAGATCAGCAGTTACAGAAATATTCAAACCAGCCCTTCTGGCACCAACAATCAAGCCCCCCCCCCCCCTCTCCTCTAATGGTTAATGTGAACATTAACTGAAGCTCCAGACCCATTTATGCATTATTTTATGCACTGCACTGCTGCCACACAATTGGCTGATTAGATAATTGCATGAATAAGTAGTTTACTTTATAAGTACTTACCTAATAAATTGCTCAGTGAGTGTATATATACTTTATATCATTAAAAAGGTGTTTTCGCCCACAGAACTGCCACTCACTGGATGTTTTTTTTTGGTTTGTAGCACCATTCTCTGTAAACTAGAAACTGTTTTGCATGGAAATCCCAGGAGATCAGCGGTTTCTGAGATACTCATACCACCCCGTCTGGTACCAACATTCATTCCATGGTCCAAATCACTTCGATTACATGCTTTCCCTGTTCTGTTTCGGCTGAACTGTGACTGAACGTATTGACCATATCTACATGCTTTCACGCACTGCATTGCTGCCACATGATTGGCTGATTAAATATGTGCATTAACAAGCTGGTTTACAGGTCTACAATTCCTACAAGAGAGTGGTCACTGAGAGTATGTATACACTTATACATAATACTAGCAAGTACTATTTACAATACTAGCGAGTGAAACCTTGAACATGAAATGAGGCGCTGATACGACATCATGCGTGCCCCATGTGGGATATGATGACAATATAACAGCAGAGGGCAATATAACCTTTGCTATCTCTGAGAGGACTACACATCCTACTGACACTATTGACTGATCCTTTACCAGACAGCAGGTCTTCCACAATTACCGAAAAGGAGAAAACAATGCTTTTCACAATTAAGATCTTACACATAATTCACAGGGCAACGGTGACTCTCAGTGGCCGAGGTGAACGCAAACACGGACGCAAAAGCGAATGCGGGAGCGAGATATCCGGTCGGCGGGACGGGCACACGGGCGCGGTGGCGGCGGCTGAGAGGCCTCGCCACGGAATCCCTGCGAGGACTCGAGCCGACTCCGAAGAGACAAAGTGAGATGGAGGGCTTCGCCTGAACAGCGGCTCGTCTTGGTGCGCTTCAGCATTTCCAGATTAATGAATTAATTGAAAGTAATTACTTTTTAATTGCATCTTTTAAATGGGGTGTATTTTGTGCTGTTTCAGGAGGAGAAACTCGCCTTAATTGCATCCTCGCACCAGGAATGTTTATTTCCTTTTTTTAATGAATAGGATGGGGATGGCTGTTTCTCGGCGTGGCGTGGCGGAGTCGAGTTCCAGGGGAACGGGCCCTGTCTCAGGTGTGTCAGTCTCTTTGGGCATTAGCGTCATAATTAGTTTCAGCAGACGCTTTGATGGCAAGCAGGGCAGCAAAGCATTATTGTACTCCCCTGCCTGCTTTTTTCCTTGCTCTTTCATTTCTCCTGTGTGTTACATAAGGTGCTGCTTCTTATTACCCCCCGCCCCTCCCCTCCCCCACCCCCACTAGCCCATTTCTTTACCACTGAAAGGTTTGTGTTTTGGCTTATTTGATGAGAGAACCATGAAATTAAATTCCTAATTTACAGCTGTACTCGGCTCAAGGTGGGTTTGATTAAATGCACGGAGGTGCCGGCTGCCAGGGAACATTACATTCCATCTTCCACTCCTCGGCGCAAATGCAAAAACAATCCCATACAACTGTTTGATTTGAAATTGATTTTTTTCACAGCTAACTTTTTTTTCCACATCGTCTTGACGCTCTCCGAAGTTGAGAAATATCACTGCGGGATGCGACTATCCGAAAGACGTTCGCTCAGGTTAATTTCTTCTCGCTTAACTTTTTTTAATAAGATGTTTTTCCGAGCCGAAATGGGTTTTAGGATGCGCTGTTGGAGATAAGGGTTGTGTTTAATCCTGGCTTTACTCTGTTGTGAATTTCAAGCTTTTTACTGTTTATGTTGTCACATAGAGATGTGTGATACTGTACAGTGTGAACAATTCAAATAATTATTTATCTCAAAGGCATAAGGTTCCATTGAGATAATCAATTCAGATCATAGTATAATTTTCATTAGACTAAATATCCAAATGCTGCACAGTACAGAAAACCACAAGTACAAATCACAAAAGATGGACATCTGATTGATGCTCCTATTTTATCGATGCATAGTCCAACTTGCCAACTCTCCACCAGTTTTGAAAACAAGAGAGCAATCTGAAAACAATACGATTAAACACAAATTTCTAGAGCTGTTAATGGATTAAATACAGAACAGCTTGAGTATAATTATCTTGGACGAGAAGAACACACTTCATAAAATGAAAAATGAATCCTAAAAATTTTAATATGAACTAAGCCTGAATTTAAAATGAAGGGGGGAAAAGTAAATACATTTCAGGACTTCAAGGAATTAATGGTTTAGTAATGGATACTGACATTTGATTTGTTATTGAATGACTTTTGGAAATGATATTTTGTTTGTTAATCCACACTTTAAACAGCAGCATATGTGCCATATCAAATGGAAATTGTATGCACACCAAGCAATTGTTGCCATTGTTGTGTTGAAACTGAATATATACGGGGCAACTTACATAGGTGCATGTCCATTTATCCCCAGGCATTATTTTTACAAATGTGAACTTGTCATTCTTGCTTAACCCAAAAGTGAATGAATGGGTTCATTTCTGACTGCCAGGCACATGGGCAGTGACACAATTTTTGTTGTTTTGGCTCTGTATTCCAACATATTGGATTTGAAATTAAATAAGGAATATGACGGGAATACAGACTAAATAATAGCTTTTAGAGGAGCAGAGGTAATTAGACGAATTCACATAATGTGAAATAAAGTTGTCATATTTGGTACTTCAACACCTTTGCATTTCACTGCATGAATTCTGAGATTTATGGACATCACCAGATGCTGAGTATCTTCCCTGGTGTTGCTCTGCTATGTCCTGCAGCCATCTTCAGTTCCTGTTTGTTTATGGGCTGCTTTTCCTTCAGTCTGGTCTTCAGCAAGTGAAACGCATGTTCACTAGGAATCAGGACGGCTGATTGACTTGAGCAGTCAAGAACATTCTACTTTTTGGCCCTGAAAAACTCTGTGGTGGTTTTAGCAGTATGTTTGGGGTCATTGTCCTGCTACAAGTGAATGAGTTCAATGAGTTTTGAGGCATTGGTTGGACTTGAGCAGATTACATGTTTCTGTACACTTAGAAATTCATCCTGCTGTAGCCATCAGCTGTCACATCATTAATTAAGACAGGTGAGCCAGTTCTAGAAGCTTGCCCGAGCCATAACACTAGCTCCACTATGTTTCACAGATGGGGGTTCTTGGGAATCATGTGCAGTTAATCAGTGTCTGTTTCTATCACTTTTGGACAGGTTAATGCAGGTCTCATCTGGCCATCCAGAATAATTTTTTTTTTGCTAACTCTAATCTGGCCGTTTAACCTGGGCTTGCCAGGTGTTTGCATCTTGTGAAACCATTGGGGCTATGCTGGTGTAGTGTTCTTGGTATAGTAGTCAGTTCAGTTGACAGTTCAAATGGGGTTTTACCTCACAATTCAAAGTATTCTTTGGTCATCCACTACACTGTTCATCTATGGTCTACGAGGTCATTTGCTATTGCTGTATCAAACAGTTAATTTTGACACACCCAATGTTTTGGCTCTGTCCCTGATCAAATTATTTAGATTTTTCAGCCTCATATTGGCCTGTGTTACTGTTTGTCACATTCTGAGACAATTTCAGGTCCTCTTTCAGAGACAACAGCAATACTCCAAATGCAACTTCCACACAGACTCAACTCTTTCACACAGACTCTTTCCTGTGCATGGACTAATGCTTCAAAAACAAACAGCTAGCCAAGAAACAGCCAACAGCCAAGCAGTCAATTGCCCAATCACTACCGCTCTCTTATGATCACCATATACTTATAAGGGAAGCAAGCACAAGTACTTGGAGATCCACTCATTCAACTCAAGGGGCCTGGGAAGGTTCAGTCTCACCACAGCTATAATATCTTGTCTATAGATGCATTGAACAATATGTAGAGGTGTAAAGTCCAGGGGTCAGAAAATACAAGTTCTACCATTTGTTTCTTCCATCCACAAACTCAGCCCACTGATTTCACAAATTAGTTTTACCTCCTAGCTGAAGAATTGTGCTAATTAACAAACCCTGGTGGTAACAACAAAATACTGGGGAGGACTTTTACTTTTTGAACCAGGACTTTACAGCTAAGCAGCTATAGGCTCCTAGTCGATTAATAATTGCTATACTGTCCCCTGCTGCTTTTAGTGAAGCTGTTATCACGCGTTTATTCAGCCATTTTGTTGGTGTGGCTTCATGAAAATTCATGCCAAATAAATAGCCGGCCTACCAGGGAGTGTATTGTGAGCATCTGTTACGCAAACAGGAAATGCAAACCAATTGTGTTTCAGGCAAGCACTCCTGCATTTCTTTGACCTGCTAAAGTGAAATACCACACATCACATCATATGTATAGTAACTCACTACAGCTTTACTGTGAACACAAACATGTCATTTTGTATAACAATAAAATAAACCCCGGTCTGGTAAGTAAACAGGCTAGCAAGAGTCCCGTTCAGCTCATCGGAGACACATCAATCCACCCTCCCCACCCCTCCTGGAAATATCAGCTGTCCCGGAGGTGTGGGGCGGGGGGGACAGGAGGGAATGCCAGTGGGATCAAAACAGAGCGCCCTTGCACTCCTACAGAGCTGTAGGATGTTGGGGGTATGATCGGGAACAGGATGTGGAGCGGGCTTGTTTTGCTGATCTTCAGTGCTCAGGCCTCCTGCAGGGGAATGGGATATGGTCTAGCTTAGCTGATGTATGCTGCACGCAGAGAGGAGGCCCTTCCGTATCAGGAAAGAGACTGCCTGGGTCCCGCCTCACACTGTCCTGTGATAAACCCAGAAAACCTACATCGACCCTTCAAAGGATTTGTCATTCAGTCACAACCATACGTTTTGTGGGGTTTTAGCTACTTTGAACTAAATGTGCAGTTCTCATTTCAGCAGTTGAATCATTTTATAGTTCAAAGGCAATATAACTTCTCTTCTTTCTGTCTGTATCTTCCCCATTTCACTCCGTACCTCTCTCTTCCACTCTCTTTCCCTCCATTTCACTCTCTCTCAGAGTTCCAGTGACCATGCTGCCAGCAAAAGGGAAGCAAGAAATATCCTTCACTTCTCTGCGGGCCTTCAACAATATGCTGTCTCTAAAGATAATGTGACCCGCAAAAATCCCCCCGGAGCTTCTCATGGCCATTCACATAGTCAGACCTTCCTGTTTAGTCACAAAAAAACAAAACTTTTCCAATTACTCTGGCCAACAGCAGCTCAGGAAGACAGGGGAAGCCATTCTTTTTTTCTCTCTCTCCCCATTTTAAATAAGCAGTGCAAGCAAAGCTGACCTTTGTTCTAGATAGCTGTAGACATTTATCTGAAACAACAAGCAATTTAATTTCGGATTGTCTCCAGCAGCACTTAAAGATGCAGACGGAGATCACTTAGGTCATGACTGAAACACCTAAACAAATTTTAACGATGGACTTTTAAAACAAATAACCTGCGGATCAATGCTCTCTTTTTACTCTATTGATATACTGTAGCCAGTAATGCTGAGAAAAAGATATTTTATAATGTCAAGTAGCACAGGTATTATATTTTAAAAGGTTTTTCCTCTTTGTTAATGAGTTTTCAAACATTCAGATGGATTTTTATATGTATGCTTACATTGTTATTTGTTTATTGCCGAAGAATGAGAAGCCACAGTTTCAAGAAGACAAACAAAATGAGTGTACAAAAAACCTTCCTGCAATGCTATAATAGTAAATACGTTTTACTAAGTTCATACTTGATAAGTTTTTCTTGAACCTTGTGGTCAGTGAATTCATTTTCACCGTGGTTGAAGTATGTGGGGAAAACAACTGCTTGTTAGACCTCAATCAAGGCAGACCAGCAGTGTACTGCTTCTGGAAATGCAGTGCCAAAATGTTTGTTACACCTGAGCCACCAGGTGGAGCTCAGGTTTTCAACAGAGTTGAGAGTTTATAAAATTATTTATTTATACACATTTTATTAAAATGGAAAACCAGTTTGGATACAGAGAAATATCCCAGGACTCTTATCATGTCTCAATTTAAAGTGAAATCACTGAGGATGAAGCAACATAATGTCTCTTCCTTGTCAGAACATCACAGTGAATGGCCTCTTTTGAGCAGTCATACGCCTACATTTATGCAATCTTAATTAGTTCAAGAAGAACTCATTGACCAATTGAACCAATCAGCAACGTGTCGTAGGCATGTAGGAGGAGCCTTCCGAGGGGGTAAGCAAACCTGTGTCTGCCATTGTTCTGAATATAGAGAGCTAACATAGATCATTACTGTTTTTGTATTTTAATAAATAATAATGTCTTTCAACCATTATATTTATAGACCAGCAGTGGTATTTTGGCAAAAGTAAACTGAAAAGGATTCAAGTGCTGTCCTTATGTGGATATAGACTGGACAGATGAACCAACTCAATCGCCTGAGGGTATCACTCCCTGACATCTTGTTAAATCTCACGTAACCTAAATTATGATCCATAACAATGAAATGTAGACTATCTAGCTACCTAGCCTAGACTAAATAATCAGACTACCTAGTTATCGTTAAGCATAATCATTAAGTTTCACTTTCATCATCAAGTTGTAGAAGCAGTGTTAACGACTTAAATTAAAAGGCTGCTGTTGTTAGCTACAGGCTTCTTGGTAATTAAGTAAAAATGCAAATCTGTACTTTAAACCTGTTTTCTGTTCGGTAAGCCACAAAGCAATGTAAGCAAAGATATTATTTTAATATACTATGGCTAGATTTTGTGCTCATTCAAAGACTTGTAACTGTCTGCTTCGTTCATTTCCGACGGAAACTGTCCCTCTGGGATTGAGCCTGGAGAGATTATGACATTTTTGTGATTGTGTCCGCTCTTGCCGACTGGATCTATCATGCGATAAGGAATCAATTCAATTCTGTTTTTTTATACAGTACTTTTCACACTATACAAATGTAATTAAATGTAAGACGTTTCAAGGACACTTTACCGCAATATAAACCACACACACACACACACACACACACACACACACACACACGTACAGCTAAATAAATTATTCAGAATTCTTCAGAAACTCTGTTTCTCTGAAAGTATTAAAATTCACTATTGACTACTTCCATATTCAGTGCATTTGCATCCACAATTTGTAAAGCTGGGTGAAGGATTATCTTTCACTTAGATGAGTCCTTTATACACCTTACTAGTGGAGGCACAATCAGTACCTATCAGCACAAGGTTGCAGTAAATAGGATGTCTGCATTCACTGCATTATTATTATTATTATTATTATTATTGGTATGTCAGGGCAATTGCTATGGATACATATTAAGCAAATCCAGCTCAAATTAAAACATTAATTTCATTCCATCTTAATATCAGTTTGGTTGCGAATGTATTGTTAAAATATAATAATGAAGGAAAGCAGACAGAATGACTGAAATGTGGTGTGAAAGAATCCATATACCTTACCTGTACTGAATGCCAGTTGTGTTTGTAACTTGTATTCTTTGGGATCATCACACATGCCCTTTCTTATCATCCGCCTTGATCAGATTACTCTGTCATTGACCGGATTGCTGATAGTTTCAGGGTTGAAAAAGTAAGGTTAATAAAGACTGGGATATACAGAACATCCATACATCGGCGCTGAACAGGAAAAATAAAATAGGGTTATGACAGAATACGGTGCATCTGCACATTGGTGCAAAACTAGATATACACTCAGTGATCACTTTATTAGGTAGACCTGTATATCAGCTTCATAATGCAAATATGTAATCAGCCAATCAGATGGCAGCAACTAAATGCATAAAGTTGCATTTAGTTGATCACAGATGTGGTCAAGAGGTTCAGCTGTTTTCAGACCAAATGTCAGAATGGGAAAGAAATGTGATCTATGTGACTTTGACTGTGGAATGATTGTTGGTGATGTCAGTCTGTCAGAAACTGCTGATCTCTTTGGATTTTTATGCACAACACTCTCTAGAGTTTGCAGAGAATGGTGCAAAAAACTAAAAAACATCCAGTGAGCAGCAGTTCTATGGGCAGAAACACATTGTTAATGAAAGGTCAGAGGAGAATGGCCAGACTGGTCGAAGCTGACAGGAAGGTGACAGTAACACATATAACCACATATTACAACAGTGGTATGCAGAAGAGCATCTCTGAACACACAGCACTTCAAACCTCTAAGTGGATAGGCTATAGCAGCAGAGTGTATGTTAGCCATGTAAGCTTATGGAGTCACTTAGTGATAGTGATAACGTTTGCATGTAACCTGCAAAATCATTTTAATTGTAATTGAGAAAAATAAATAACTAAATTCTGAGCTGATCTGCAGCAACAAATACACTGAAAGCACAACACCAATTTTCAACCAATGTGCTTGAATTATTGTACAGTTATACAATGTTTTGGTAGAGTGCCGGCCCGTCAACTGCATATTTTGAAACCAAATTTAAAAATGGTACGCACAGGTAGAGGGTGAATCAACATGTCAGTGAGCCTTCTTCAATGATAGGAAGGGATTTACAATGATTTTGTAACAATATTTTGACACAAAAATCTTAGCTATTGTACCTTTAATGTATCCCCATTGATTTGTTATATAATTAAAATTCCTCATAAGCGTAGTGCGCACAGGTAAGGTTATACAACATTAGGTATACTGTGCAGGTATACCATACTGTAGGTAATCTTTATTTTAATTGGCAAACTTGTTGAATGGTGAAAGTACGTAATATTGGTTTAGGTCTGTGACGGGTGTAAAGGTGAGTTCTCCATCTCCCTCCATATCAAAAGCCAGACCAGGGGAAGCTCTGGGTGTGTGCAAATCCAGGAGATTTATTCCAATTTTATTTTTTCTTCTTCGGTGACAAACGGCCGCGTCGACGTAAAACAAGATGGACATTTTGACATGAGAAAGTGGAGGGGAAACCCTGACTCAGGGAAATCAGTGGAAATATAAATTTAAAGTGATGCAGCAAAGCAAATGGCTTGACTGCCCATGCTGCCACACCAACACTCACCCCTCAACTCCCCACCCCCTCTCCATTGACTGATCTCCATTGGCTGTACAGAACTCTCCATTACTTTAACTGCCAGTCCTTGTTATTTAGTATAATGCTTGTGACTGCTCTCCTGCAGTGATACAGCAAGGAGCACCGGTGCACTCCAGTCAAATAGATCATATCCCACTCCACTCTCCCACCGGACCGAACCCATTTAAACTGAAGCCCAGTTTGAGTGGGTCAGTGTCCAAACAGAACCCGAAAGAAGCTTGTCATCTAATACCAGTCTGTGCTCTATGTTTACCACAATTTATTTTAATCTGTTTTATGATATCGTGCCGAAATAGACCCTTCTTCGACCAAACAGGTACTCCTCTCTAATAAGGTCTCCGAGCTCTCCCTGACTTCTCGAGGCATGAATACACAACATTATTACATGCAAACCAGATGACATTTTTCTCATAGGGCCAGCTATCTCTGCACCCAACTAGCTCTGCGACACTGCTTACTACATCATTCACAGGGGGCTTTTCATGCTTTCATTTGCAAAGAATACATTAGCGAGAGTAGGGAAAAAAAGAGCGTATTCTTTTACGGCTAACTCTTAAATGCAACAGGCCCTTTGGAAGTTATTAACTCTTGCCCAGCCTGAAATATGATTGGGAATGTACCCCCACCTTCCCCAGTGGGAGATCTGACAGCCGCACTGTTCTCCTGGTCTTCATTATCTTGTGTGTGCATAGTCCATATCATTGGGCAACAGGCCTGAGCAGTGTGTGGTTACAGTGTAGCCTAACCCCCACAGACCCTATTCAGAATCCTAGAGGAGGAAGGCCTGTCATTTCCAATGGAGCTTGGAGAGAGCCGTATAGCTTCACTTCAGAAATGTGAGAAATAATCCTTTGTTTTTCCAACAAAAGCAAGAAGTTTAATCCACTTTTCATAAAAAAATGCAGTGTTCTTTCAAACAACAATCAGACGGCTTTTAACATTTTTTTCTCTTTTTTTCCCCCCATACTTAGGGAGCAATGTATTTGATGATGATGACAAGACGTGGATTTAATTGTTTATAATACATCACATTTGGTGTTTTGTGGAATGTGTAAAAATGGCATATTTTTAAAAAGTCATTTAAAAGAAGGATGGCTCGCTCGGTTGAGAGAAGCGAACGCGCACTAATGTAAGTGCCACGTGTTGGGTCATCTAATGAGAAATATACTGTCTCAGTCTCCAGTCCCTTTTTGTAAAATGAGGATGTATCAGCACCTTTATTGGTGCTTGGAGACATCCTGCTCAAAACATACTGTGGTTTTAAAGAATGGTGTGCATAAAACAAACAGAATAAATAAAAGACATAACAACAGCCATCCCAAAAGTCAGAGTCTAAGATTCAAACATGCGGGTCGTCCGGGTCTGGGCTGTCTATTTTAATTAACAATAATGTAAATAGTTTTAACAATACATCTGTGGCCTGCAGATAACTTCATCATTTGAAATTAACATTGCTGCCGCCTGTAAGTTGTTTACTCTGCTATTGTCATTTGGGATTCTCCTGCAGTCAGCTGAATAATGACCTATAGGAAGTGCAAACTTTGCCATTACGCTGAAACACGAGGGGACAGTGTGGATAAGCACAGGGCTGGGAGATTTACGAGTTTTATTAAGTCTTTTCCAAAACAAACAAACAGGGCAAAGGGTCCAGCTGAAAATGTTCTCTCACTTTTCTTTCATCCAGACTTATTGGGCCACGAGGTTTCACACATCATAACAGCAATCAGAGGCTCAGAGCTTGTGGACACATGCATTGTTAGTGGCATACGGAACCTAGGCCTGTTGCCAATTATATTAAAATATATTAGTTGTTATTGCATCTTAAATATTATAAGCACACTTTCCTATCATGGTTCAAATACATTCATACTTTCAGAAGCCAAGGTTGATGTCAATCATTACTTTATGATAATTTATATTTACCCCATGTTAGAGTATCTCTAAAAGAAAGAAATGCTTTAACATTGGTCAAATATACATTTTCAATTAATGTAATGATGTAATAACTGACATCACCTCGCATTGATGTAAAGTATGAATGTATCTGAACCATGACAGGAAAGTGTGCTTTTCAGATATGGTCAGATGATAGACAGATAAAATGTGAAACTGTGTTGTGTCCTGAGATGAGCTTGATCTCCTGCTTCCGATCACTGATTCTAATGTGCTCTCACAACATTCACTCAGTAAAGCATGAATGAAAATAAGCCTATTAAGCACGTTCCATCGGTTGGATCTGGAGAAATAATCGAGCACGTGACAATTTGGCCCGTCAACCTGAATTTCATCAGTAACCCTCCAGGTGTCCCTACAGACATTCTGAGATCAAAAATCAGCACAGACACACAGGTAATTATACAATTAGGGAACAATTAAGAGGTTGTCATCAGCACAAAACAATGAAATGATGTTCATACGGATTACTGTGAAGGATCCGCGCACAAATACAATGCAAAAACTTGGATGCACAAACAATGTCAAGGCTGAGTCAGCAGCATCCTACTTGTACACTGCACACTGACCTGCACCTAAAAACACTTAAAAATAGCACACTAAAGAGCAGGTTGCTCATTTTAGTTCAACATTTCAGAGAAAAACATTTAATTTGCTCTTGGTATACATTTACACAAGATCCCTTGGCCCTGTTATCTCTGCTCATTGTCATGGCATCTCATATCATTGTTATGCCGATGACACCCAACTCTTTCTCTCCGTTCCCCCATCAGACACACAGGTCTCTACCCGTATAGCCGCCTGCCTGAGAGACATCCAGAGCTGGATGGGCAACCACCATCTAAAGCTCAACCCAGGTAAGACGGAGGTAATCTTCATCCCTGCTCTAACCTCTCCCTTCTCCGATTTTACCATCTCACTAGGGGATACCACAGTGACCTCATCCCCTCGTGCAAGAAACCTTGGAGTGGTGATGGGCAACAGGCTGTCCTTCTCCGAGAACATCGCTACGGTGACCCGGGCGTGCAGGTTCTTTCTGTACAACATCCGACCCTTTCTCACCACCTACTCCACTCAGCTCCTTGTCCAAGCAATGGTCCAGTCCTGCCTGGACTATTGCAATTCTCTGTTGCCTGGCCTTCCAGCATCTGCCATCACACCCCTACAACTGATCCAGAATGCTGCAGCCCGTCTGGTATTCAATGTTCCCAGACATTCACATGTGACCCCCCTCCTCAGCAACCTCCACTGGCTGCCTGTTATGGCTCGTATCAAATTTAAAACTTTGGTGCTCGCGTACCAGGCAGTTAAGGGATCGGCCCCTGTATATATTCAATCACTTATCAAGACCTATACACCAGCAAGACCCCTCCGTTCTGCCACTTCGTGCCGTCTGGCGCCTCCCCCTTGCCACACCTGCACTTCTCGCTCAGGACTGCTGTCTGTCCTGGTCCCACGGTGGTGGAATGTCAGAACGGCAGAGTCTCTGACATCTTTCAAGCGCAGACTCATCTCTTCAGGCTACACCTCCCTACCTCACCTCCATGATTAGCCTTATATATGCCATAGACTGTAATGGCACTTATATAGTTGTATAGATATTGTTGTTTTTTGTATTAGCTATTGTATTGTTGTACTCAGGGTATTCTAGCTGGCAACTGTGGTATGCTAGTTCTGTATTCTGTATTCTTCAAGGGTTCCGATTATAACTGCATGGTTACACAAGGACTCGGAACTGTACTGTCCTCTCAGGTCCTCTTCGCACTTGTACTTGTGTTTGATCTGCACTTCGTTGTACATCGCTCTGGATAAGAGCATCTGCTAAATGCCATGTAATGTAATGTAATGTAATGTAATGTTTACATTTATAGCTGCAAAATAGTCCAAAATGGGAAACATATCAATGAACGTAATCTTCTCATGTGCTTCACTGCATAGAAAAATTGAATGATTAGATGATTGTTTCAATTGACCATTCCTTGCCATTCCCCTTTGTCCTTGAAGATTCAATCATCGCTTAGCAATCTTTGTGAACCCACATAACCCCAATCAACTAAGTTTGGCGCCCATCACATTCTAATGATGTATAATTATAGAGATTGTTTTAGCAAAAAGATTATCATCTTTTAAATAGTAAAACAATGTGCCTGGGGGACTTTCAATAGTGACATGATACGCTGATCCTTTAAAGACTAATGTAATGTCTCCCACTTAACAACGCGAGCTTATTTGATTGCCTACAACTATAAGCCTATATAGGCTCATCAGCTAAGGTCAGTTAGTTAGTGTCTAACAAATGTGAAGCTTTAGGCTTATTTTACCTGAATTTTGCAAGCTACTGCTGTATTTATCCCCAACTTGTTTGATAACTTCCTCATCTAGGTAAAAGTGGCACTTGAAACACTAGTGACTGGTTCCCTTGAATTTTGCCATAGAAGGCTATCCCTGTGAATTGATTTGCTCTGTACAGCTTGTCCCGAAGTAATGCACACAAAGCAAGCTAACATCAGCTAGATCTGAGAGTGGCATCTGAACCTTCATAATGCTACGTGATGAGTTAATTCACGAGGCTAATTTTAAAATTATCAGTAAGTAGAACGTCTAGTTGTCTAGAGGGTTGGAATCTGGATAGAGAGCTTAGGGCTATTGTGCTAATGTTACTGTCGATAAACCCCAACAGCAAAAGAGCTCAAGTATTACCTGGATATGTTTACTAGGGAAGTTATGTCCTAGCCGTCTAGAGAGCTTTAACTTTTTAACCAAATGTAGGTGGGTTTTCACCTGAATTCAAATACTTTACAGCACAAAAATATTCACTGGGTAGAGTTGTATCATAACGATACTTGGTTCACTTTGTTTTCCCTCCAAGTCATTATTTTCATTTACTATTAAAATACATTGTTATTATCAAAGTGCATTGTGTACGGAAGCCCACACAAGGACTGCATACTGTAAGCCTTGCTGTTGGCTTAATTTTATCGGATCTCCAATTACAATCTACAGTTTTATTTATTGTGGTAGCTGGCTTAATAGTATATGGCAAGCGCCATCTTGAAGGAATGTTTTGACTAAGGTAGCGGATGGGGCTTAGTATTGGTCAATTGACCAAATGAACTGATGGTTTCACTTTTGGCTTGAAATAGAGCCTTTGGTGTTGGAGGACTGAAATACATGTGAAATAACACCCTGTTATTTACCCTACATATCAGGTGGCACTGGAAGAGGAAAAGCCAGAATCAAGACTTGATTACCGTGACCTAAAATGATCCTTCCAGCCACACAGAAGTGAACCTGAGGTGAATCTAAATTTATTTGAATGGCAGACACTTTCTTGTGAATACATTTTTTTCCTGAATACATTTTTCAAAACATGCATAATCCTTAAAGAAACTTTGGTTCAATAATTCCCCTTCTGGGAGTCAATCCCAGTTAGATATGGAAGATTTTTGACTTAATTAAATTGAATCGCTACAGGGACACATAGTAAAATGTAATACACATTTGCATTTGCTTTTACGTAATGATGTACGTTTATCACACCCATATTTAAAAACAAAATCCTATTGCATTGCATTTCATTGCGTGTTCCCTCCAAGCACTCATAGTGAAATAGAAGATGTTGTTTTTCAATGTCAGCATGCAATTTCATGACAAAATGCAATACACACCATTGCATTTCGCTCTGTGATCACTGTGTTCCATACGGAATTTGACTGAATTAAAAGCATTAATTACACATCAGAGTGGCATGTGATTGCTTTTCAAAATCAGGAACAAAATCACATTTTATTGAAGTTATTGTGGCTACCTTTCCTTCTCTGTACTCACACTCTGAGAATGAACATCCTAACTGGCGTGTGTGTAGCCTACGCTTGTTGATTTTAACTGGAAACCAGGAAGATTGCTCACGCCTGGCATCCCCTTATTGACTATTTAATTGTAACCCTTTTAGGATTAGGGATTTTAAGTTCTGCAGGGTGCAAGGGGTTAATTTATTTTCTTGTTATTTACTTTTAGAATGTGTTATTCCACTTTGGTTAAACCATCTGGCCCTGCCTGTTTTTCTGTTTTGTGATTGTCATTTTCCATTTTGTGGTTGGGCTTGTTATTTTGTTTCAACTGATATCTGGGTCCTGAGTTTCTTTTCTTTTTTTTTTGGCAGGAGGGGAAATTGTGTCAAGATTTTCTATAGCGAGCGAAGCAGTTTTTAAACGTTTCCAAACACATTTTTTGTGGAAGGGGAAGTTCGACCAGACGGCCTGTTCTTGAAACCTGGAGAGAATGTAGATGATTTGCTATTTGGGCGGGAATTAAATGTAATACTAGTTAAAAGTTATTTCCTCTGCTGGTCCAGGGTCCCATCCAGGCTGGAGTTGAACAATTATATAATGCTGGACTCCTGGGGACTCGTGGTGGGAGAGTGGACAGATTGGACAAGTAGGCATGCAATGTCTAATGTGACAACTAAACTATATAGTAGGCCTTGTTGATTGTACTCTTCAAGGGTCCTGATTATCTGTATGTTTACACTAGGACTCGGAACTGTACTGTCCTCTCAGGTCCTCTTAGCACTCATACTTGTGTTTGAATTGCACTTCATTGTACGTCGCTCTGGATAAGAGCGTCTGCTAAATGTAATGTAATGTAATGTAATGTAATGCCTTGAGTTTCCTCTAATTCTCTTTAGCTAATAGGTTAATTTGGCAGGAGTGTGGTATGGTTCAGTTCATGAATGTAGTAACTACATTTAACTAGATGGTGTGGTGTGGTGTGTGAACCCCCTGCAAGTTATGTTGCTTCATTGGAGGATGTAGGTCCCTCTGAGCAGCTGATAGTGAATGAGTTATTGTAATAGATTTCCCCTTTTATTGTCTGCTGTGTCTTACGTTCTCCTTTACTGGGTCAAACCAGTTATTAAAGGTGGCCACAGCATCTATTTTGTTAGACAGTTAGGCTACTGCCACCCTGTCAAGGGATTGGGTTTATTACAATATTCAAGGCAATGTGCAGATTTTGAAATTATATACTATATATTTATGTATTTTTTATATATATATGGCAGTGAGGATAATTGCAGGCTACACTAAGACAGCTATCCACACAGTCAAACCAAAACTGAATGACTTTGAATCTCCTCCCCTTTGTTTTGTTCTCCCCACCACACCCCCTGAGTATGATTGGGCAGTGCACTCTGATGTTTAATTAATGCAATGATGTGCATTGCTTCCAATTCCGTCACATTCCATGCCAAACACAGTGGCCACACAGCGAAATGCAATGGTGTGTATTGCATTATCATTTTGAAAACAGTGGACTAATGTTGAAAAGCAATACACCCCATATTGTATTTTACTATCAGTGTTTTTGACAGAACACGCAATGAAATGCAATGCAATATGCTTTTAGTTTTTAAATGTGGCACGATAAATGCGCATCATTACGTAAAAGCAAACACAAAAGCGTATTATATTTCACTATGGGTCACTGTAGCAATTGCATTTCATTAAGTCCCTGAAAATCTTTCAGTCAGAAACTGCTCTCCTTATCCCTGAAAGCACATTATACAATGAGGAACATGTGCCATTGGCAGATTTATTGTCTTTTACCTAATGAGTGGTGCTACCATGCAAAGAGTAATGGCAGAATATTTGCCATCAATGCATGAAAGCGTCACAGGGTACCGGGTGTCCAGCGCTGGCCTACCCAACACAGGATGTGCCTCAGTCACGGTAGCTGGAAAAGTGACCATAAAAGGGATATGCTCTCATGGTAACAATGGCATTTTTTCTGACCTTTTTTTTCCTTTTTGTCAGCAAATAACTAACCTCTTCGTCAGACTCATACAAAGACTGCAGGAAAATGGAGGCAGGAGAATGCGGAGCTATGGGTGCCGATACAGGAGTGTGTGTGCGTACGCTGGGCGCTTTGTCTCCGCGTAGGTGCATACTGCTGGCTTTCTGGTGTGCCGGGTTCTCGCAAAAGTAGCATCCCAAACTCATGGACTCATGCAAGCATCTAAGCTATTGGGGGGGGGGGGGGGAACATGGAGACACTGGTCTGAAAAAAAGATGTGGATGACACAAAAGGAGAAGAAGGAGGAGAAGAAGAAGAAGGAGACGAAAAAGAAGAAAAAGACAAAAGCAGCCTTAAAGTGCGAGCGGCTGTCTCTGCCGAGGCATACAAGTCGCTCTCTATGCGGCAGTTCATTGATCAGCGAATCCCCCAGTCTCCCCTGGGGGCTCCACAACTGAGCGTTTCTCAGCAATGGCCTAATAACATATAATAGATGATCCAGAGCCCTCTGGCTCCCTCGCAGTGACAACGGCTGGAAATATGAAAAAAAAAAAAAAAAGTTAAAAATACATAATAAATAAAAAAGAATAAAATGTACGGATTGCAGGAGCACACAGTCAGAATGAATAAAGGGGCACGAGTAGATAATGCTCAAACTATCACACGTGGTGGAATTGAACATGTCACTTGGCCAACAAAAAAAAAAGGAAAGACGACAGAAATAATAATGCGCAGGGAGGCTAAATCTGTCATGCGGCAAAAGAAGAATGCGTTAATAGAGGAGGTTTTTATGAGTATTTTTTGGTGCCGGCTGTCCCATAATTGCGGAGAGTGACTGGGGTCGGGCGGTAGACAAGCCGTTTCATTTCCCGCTTTGACTGACTACGCTGCCGTGCGTCTGACTTTGGCGGCGACAGCGCTTGTTGCCGTCGCCACCGATGGAGCCTACCGCATCGCGGAACCGCCGAACCACTCTGAGAGTCCTTCAAGCCAGGGAGGATCACTGTGATCCAACCAAGGCAGCACCACGAAGATGCAGAAATTTTACTGAAAATGCAATGTAGAAATACTTTTACTGTAATATCAGCGTGTCTGAGAAACGCACGCTGATCACAGGGGTAAAATGCTGACTCTTTTCTGTTGCCAGAGATTACGATTTTTACAATAACATTGGTGAAAGCTACGGGATTCATGAGGCTGCCAAAACAGGTTGCTTTTCACTGTGCTCTGCTGCTCTTCTGATCTCAAAATATGAATTTTAAGACCATTGTCTCAGGAGGGATTAGAAAAATGCTATGCGTCATTATTGCAAATGGACGCTTGATATATACACTCACTGAGCACTTTATTAGGAGCACCTGTACACCTACTTATGTGATTATCTAATCAGCCAATCATGTGGCAGCAGTGCAATGCATAAAGGCATGCAGGTACGGGTCAGTCGCTACAGTTAATGTTCACATCAACCATCAGAATGGGGGGGGGGGGGGCAGAAACACTTTGACAGGAAGGTGACAGTAATGCAAATAATAACATTACAACAGTGGTATGCAGAAGAGCATCTCTGAACACACAACTCATCAAACCTTTAAGTGGATAGGCTACACCAGCAAATAAGCCAAAAAAAGAAGTCTAATAAATACCTAATAAAGTGTCACTGAGTGTACATGAATCGTACTCTGTGCAAACCGAGGCATTCAACACTAACTTGCCTGTCAAGTTGGTAACAAAGAAAATAATAACAGTCCATCCCTTTTGTGGGGGCGATGTAATCTTGTGTAAAATGTATGCAGCTAATGCCTCAGAATTAGCCTCATTGATCTTTGATAATTACTGTATGTACCATGACAAAATATGATACAAAGACTCCAGAAGTGGAAGACACAACATCAGTGTTTATCTGAGCTAAAATGCATGCATTTTATTTTTAGAGCTAAAAATTGATTTTTGCTACACCCCCACAGCGGAGTGACACTGAAAAGAAAAAAGAAAAAGTGTTTAAAAAAAGTGTGTGGTCACAGAGTTATAGAATGACTTGTGTATTGCAGACAGGAAAATGTGTGTCTGGCCAAAGTGAAGAAAATTGGCTGGGGACCATACTGTAGCACACAGTGCTTCTCTCGGGCGCAGAAGGAAACGGCGAAGGGAACCTTCCATCTGAAATAATGTAAGATAAAAAAAGATTAATGTACATGCTGCTGCCGCACTTCAGGAATACACTGAACACAGTTTGGAGTAACGTTTCTTTAAAATCAAATTGAAAAAACAAAGCTTTGAATTGGTTTGGATTAAGCAGTCCTGTATGTGTGGTAATGCACAACAGGGATGGTCCTTTCAGCAGGGAAATATGAGTGGTGGTCTTCCAAATGTTTTGGAGCTATTCCCATACACTTCATTCGGAATTGTCTTGCACTGTCCTTGTTCTGTAAGCACTGTCCTTTTCTATCCACATATTATGCAAACTTATGAATACTATTTGTAAAATTTTGCTCATAGCATTTACATACAGTACTTTACTAATAGTAAAATTACACCAGCATCTTTACATCAGACCCAGTTTTTTTCTGACAAAAGTGCAAAGAACAATGTGTGGTAGGGGTCTGCAAGCCAGACCCAGGAAAGCTACAGGGTTGCTCTGGTTTTTGTTGTTACTCGGTATTTTATGGACCAAATAATGCATTTAATTAAACAGTTAAGTTAACATACCTTATCTAATTTATTTGGTCTAAATAGGATGCTGATATGGTGAACACAAATACCAGCATACCCTGTGCCTCTCAGGGCTAGGGTAGATTTTTTTCATCTGACACAATAATGACACTTTTTTTTTTTTTTGTTTTTACTTTCTCGGGAATCAGTAACACGCTGGACAAAGTGTTGCTGGTCATTGGCACTCGACACAACCTCAACAAAGTTCAAAACATGGTGATGTGGTGCTTCCTCAAGCTCTGGCAGAATGGGAATGAAATTCATCTTTGTGTCGTGAGCTGCTATATTTAGCTGACAGACAGCTCAATGATGTATCCCCCAGAGCTGTCAATCCATCACTTTAACAAGGGGTGGCATTTGTGGAGTATTGCACAAAGATCACCATAATATCTCCAGATTACATGAAATTAACCCCTATCTCATGCAATTCTCTATCACTATCACACTTTTTCAAATATTTTAGTTGAAAAGAAGGGCATACGATCAAAACATTCTTCCTCGTATTCTTTATTGCGTTGAGTTTAGCCGAGCTTGTTGTGCCGTCAAACCTTTTCCCTTTTTTTTTACCCGCATGGTATGTTTCCCTAATTGGCTTGTATCTGGGTCTTCTGGGGTTCCTTCCCGTTGTGGGATCAGAGGCTCATTCTTAGTGCAAACGGAACTCAGAGAGGAAAACAAAGGGCGACATAGTTTCTTCTGAGGAAAGGAAGAGGGTGAAGGAAAGAGTGGGACCCCTGCCAGCCCTGCCTGCCCCGGCTGTTGATGTTTTTCACTCGAAAGTCATGTTTGACCCCCCCGCCCCTTCCCCAAAGCAGACGAACAGGGCAGGGCAACACAGTTCCTAAGTATCAATCAATCACAATGGACCAGGACTGGGACCAAGATTCAATGAGCATGAATCTGCAACTATGATTTAGGAATAAATGCCAATGATAAAAATGTTCATCACCAACACAGTTTTTAGAGTTAATGCTCATGATAGCTGAGCACACTAAATTGTAGGTTTAGTATGAAAATATATATTTGCGAGCCAAGGAAACAAATAGTTATTAAAGTAGGCCTGGGTTTTTTTCTGACTGATACACACTAACATCGGCCACAAATATTCAATATATCCCTGCCGCAAAATCCAGCTATGATCGGCTTAGAAGTACCAGCTACCTGCTGTTTCAAAACATAACTTGAGCTGGTCAAACCATGTTGAGCATGGAGCTGGTTTGAACTGGTCAACCTGCTACCAGAAGTTGCAAAACCTAGCTTGTGCATTTTTATTTCAGCAGTGCTATAAGATGTCCCCTTTAGAAGACTGCTTCTTGCCCACCACAAATATTTTTGCCACCTGGTCCCTAGAAATTGTTTACAGGATATCATGGTCCCCGCATCGGTATGTATTGTGAAGGTTCAGACCTGGCACATGGAGACTTCAAAGCCTTGCTTCCGTAGGTTATGCTCAAGTATTGTTTATGCACTAATGGGGCTATCCTGTTTGTTCCTTGGGCACTTGTGTTGGTGCCAGAAGCCTCATGTTCCCTCCTTAAACGGAGGAAGCCCATACCAGCATGTTCTGATTGATTTAGCCACATTTATCAAAGTTGCTTTTTTTCTCAGCTGTCTAAATACGTTTAATAAGTTTCCAGGACAAAAGATATCAAGTCACTTTTAATCAATATGAGCTAAGCCAATAACATTAGTTCAATGATATTTGTGAAACAATGTCAAAATATATATTACTGTATTAGTGTATTTTGTAGAACTGCATGTGACCTATGCATGAATTGAAACGGTTTATCAGAATTTTAGATTTGTAGAACCTTTAAATAAAAAGTAAAAAAGTGTGATGAATAACACATCATGTTTCATCATCACATGGATACTAAATGCAAGATTTTTTTTTTTACTATTCTATAACTGTCCATTGTCCATGATAATTCATGCAGATGTTCATGACAAGGTGATGAAAATCTTAGTCTATGTAGGAGAAAGGAATGGCAAGGCAACATAAATTGCGCATGGAGGGGGAGAACATCCCATTACACAGTGATCAGTGGCCAAACAAATCAAATCTGCTTTTCAATCCAAATGGCTGTCTGACATTATGTCTGTATTGAACCAGAAATGGGCACAATTAATGGCCATGTCACTAAATAGACATAGGAAAGGATTCCAAAGTCGAGTCAAATGTTGCAAATGTGGACACACCCGCATTTGAGGTCTGGGAGCATTTGGCAGATGCCATGTCCACTGATTCTGGCAGTATCACTATGTCATAGGGAAATGTTTTCTGACGGGAAAGACAATTACACAGAAATCTGTCAGTCAGTGCAGTACTAGTCAGCTCTTGTTTCCGTATTTCAAGCTTGGTTCTAATATGTTTTGTTCTGTTTGAAGGGGTGAAGTGATCAATGATGCTGAATTCAGGTTGTATTTTGCACTCAAGGCAAAAAAAATCCCATCTGCAGGGAACAATTGATCAATAATCTGAAGGATGTCTAATATTTTACTTTTTATCCTCTCTTGTTCTCAAAAAAAAGGATCTGGCATGACACACACAGATGGCATCAGAAACATGGCAAGAGGAATTTCTGTTTAGTTCCTCTGGATGACAACAAGAACTATTATTTTGACAGTGAAATGGCACCAGGAGCTTTGTGGTCAGGGAAAAAGATGTCCGAGCTTTGGCCGAGTAAGTCTAAGTGATGGGTGGAGCAGAAACAGCTTCCAGTCAGGGGTCAGAAACCATGTATGAATGCTAACTGATTAGTTTACTAATACACCATTCTACACTCCATCTCCCTATCATTTGGCCTGAACCTAGACCAGGGGCCTCATTTATAAACATTGCGTAGGCACAAAAGAATGCGTACGCCACTTTCTAAGCAAACTTTGGCATTTATAAAAAATGAACTTGACGGGAAAATGTGCGGTCCTCCACGGAAACTCTGACCCATGCATACGCACATTAACTGGAGAAATGAGAAACTGTGCCTTTAATGCTCGTGACGTAAGACCAGGAAAACGGGAAGTGAAACAGGACGTAAAAAGGTATAAAGATTTGCCGGGAGTTGTGGCTGGGTATGGCTGCTGTAAGGACGTGCTTCGTCCCTGTTATACTTATTAAAGTGTTGTGTTGTTGAATCTCGCTATACGGGTTCTCTCCCTTCCTAAGTGCAACACAACATTTGGCGACGAGAGAAGTCGAAAATGATATACAACAGATACCACTGTGTAAAATAAATCGAAATTGATTGTTGTTGATTGTACTCTTAAAGGGTTCTGATTTTCTGCATGTTTACACTAGGACTCGGAACTATACTGTCCTCTCAGGTCCTCTTTGCACTTGTTCTTGTGTTTAATTTGCACTTTGTTGTACGTCGCTCTGGATAAGAGCGTCTGCTAAATGCCATGCAATGTAATGTAATGTAATGCAATGAAATATTACCTCACGTATCATATACGAAGAGTTAATTTGCAAAAACGGATAAAAGCCTCTCTTACAACGAATAAACAAACAGCTGTTTGATTGATGCTCCCTGGAGTGCCCAAAAAATATGATTTAGGATGATAAATATAAACGGAGATGTTGTTGTAAAATAATCCCTCAAATATGTAGACGAATTGTTAAACAATACTTCATGTTATTAAATGTATTCTCATAAATAATATGGTGAACAGTCGGACAAATTGCGCTGCACTGATGCCGTTTACAATGCGTCAGTCGGGCAGATACGAGCATAGTTTCATATATTGTTATCATATTCATATATTATGTTTTATAATGTGTTTATTGTTATACATTTTTGTTCGTTTTATCTCTTAATTTTGTAACTGTGTTTTCAATGGTGCTAGACAAATAACGTGTATTATTATCATTATTATTATTATTATTATCATTGTCATCATGACATTTGTTGTGCAGAACTGTTCGTCATTTACAATCAATCAGGATAATTCCCACACCTGTAGCTTTTCAGAGGCAATCAAATGGCTGAAATCCCTTTTCTTGGCCTTCTTTTCAGCATTTGCCATTGTCGTCTTTGTGAAATGCATATTCATTAGGGGTGTTTCACTGCCTATTTATAGGCAACTGTGGGCGGGACATGAAGCTGGCAAAGTTGCGCCACATTTAGAGTTGATTGTGATTTATAAAGGAAAACTGGCGTGGGATGTGCGTATGCACTGTTTTATAAGTCAGAATATTTTTTTGCGTACGCACATCCTAGGTTTCATGCTTACGCAACCTTTTGACGTGAATCCTAAGCACAGTTTTATAAATGAGGCCCCAGGTCATAACAGGAGACCCAATGCTAACATAAATGAGGCTAATCTAAAGTTCTAAATGTTGTCACGTGCAGTTGGTAGCAATTCAGTTTCTCACTGTAAATGAGCTAGCTCTCCGTGGGCACTGTCAGGGGGATGGGGATGATGTTTGATTACACCATACTTTACCCTCGCAAGCTATCAATTGCATTCTAGGAGTTCTCCATTCCTTTACACAAAAACATCAAAATGAACTATGAACAGCCAGTGAGAGAAAGTGAAAAGCAGTAATACACAAATAACTTGCAAAGTTTAAAAGGACTGAATTCATGGTCTGTAATGTGATTAAATTAAAAGTTGAGATATAATCGTATTATATCAGCAAAACTATCTTAATTTGCTAACCTGATATTGATTGCTCAGGCCTGCCTTTGTGCTGTAGGGGGAGAACTCGTGCAATTTTCTCCATTCATGATAAAGCCATCAGTGGAGAAACACTTATGTTGAGTCACAATTATTATTCTGTCCCCCTATTCAGGGGTACAACAAAAGCATACAATAAATTCAAAACTCTAACACTTGGCCTAGACAGAAGGAAGCTGCTAAGGGGGTCTCAATTCTCAGAGGAATCTCATCTTCCAACTGTTGTGTTTCTAACACTTGTGCACAAAATAAAATGTGAAGGTGACTGTGTGACAGACTGTCCTCACTACCCAAAGGTAACGAAGGGTCGCTGCGTGTTCAGCTCCCTTACCCTTTTGCCGCAACAGGTAAATGAATATCGCCAGTCTCATACCTCACATAGTGCACAAATGAAAAACATGAAAACAGACTGTGCAATGGGAATTGGAAAACAACACACAAGCCCCACGTTTCCCCAAAGAAACGCGGGACTTAAATAGAAAGACACGCAGCTGATCTTCATCGGTAAGCAGACCACATGCGGCAGGCAATTGGAATCAGTCGGGGTATTGATTTGCCATGAGGGTATTGATTACCTGATAGCCAAAGTGAATCTAATCATCAAATTAGCAAAAATATGCCAAGTGTAGGCAAGGTAGTGCCTGGAAATTCATCAGAATAACAGTTCAGAACCTTGACACTTGTGACTACTGTAGAATGTGAAAAGTATATAAAGTAAAAAGCAGTTCTATACAGTTAGCAAGCAAGCAGTTAGGTATTAGTAAAAAAGCCAGTTTGCTAGCTGCATTTATGTATGAAACAAGATGACAAATAAAGTATATGTTTTCAGCGTATCCAAGAATCCTTAAAAATGTGCCTGTCAGAGCACAATACAGTATTTGCAGGGTTCACTCCACTTTGCAAGATGCACTATGATTCCATCATGACTAAATCGGAGGCGCTCATGAAGATAATATTAATAGGTCTCAAAAACCATGTTCCTTTCTCAATGCTCTTCTTACAATGATGGCTCGTTCATCGACAAGAAGCTCGCTTACAACAGCTGAGCTAATTCTGCTGTCTTGAGTGTCATTTCACCAGATGGTTTATATAGGTTACATTTTTTTTTCCTCCTAACTTAACCTTAAACCTGGTGTTGCAGGTTTGTGCGTAAGACACTGTTGTCCCAGCAACAAGCCTATCTAAACTGTGAAATCCCTTTCTGAAAGCAAACATCCTGACTTTATCCCAAAACATCAAAAATCTAATCAGGCTAAGTTTGTGACGTATATGAACTAGGACCTGGAAAACCCAGGGTTAGTGCTAAGGTTAACTCGCCAGCCCTGTAATCTCAGTTCGTAGTTTATCATTTCAAACTTGTCATATTTGGATTTTCCACCAGGGATGTCCACATTCTGAGAAAAAGAGACAGAAATTGCACCCCTGACAAAAACCCATGTTTAAAGCTTTTTAGTATCTATATATATATATATATATATATATATATATATATATATATAGCATTGTGTATAAATAGAAATAAAACTCAACCATGATTCAAGTGTATGTTTCCTTCTGGCAAATATTTTGGTACTGTATTTACTTCCAGAGACAGATTTTTCAGCTCTTTCATAATAATGCAAGTCTCAAAAGGGCACTGCTGCCACCCTACTGTCGGAACCTGCATGTATGTCAGACCACTGTGGATTAGTGCGCTAACATATGCGAACGGCAAGTAATGGATGTCTCAAAACTATTCTACCTGAATTATGTCATTCTAAGCTCTTTAAATGATTGAGGCAGGTTGGTATTTTAGATGTTCTGTAGGTGGTCCGTCTACCAGCAAGTACACCTACGCTCCCTGCACTTACAGGTCCCCTGGTTTCTAACGGCCCACTCTGTTTGTTACAGTTCCTCAGAAAAGGAAAAAAATTTAGAGATTTAATGAGTCATATCATTAAGATGATAAAGAGTGCAATCATATTTCAATGGACTATTAATGAAGACTAATGACAGCGAGATTTCATATTCACGTGTCTTCTAACCATGGGGTTAATCTGTTAATTCTCTCATAATTCAGGGAGATATAAGCACTAAAAATACATGCTGTATGGCCCTTTCAAGGCAAAGAGAGCCAGCTTCATCTGTCAACCTCAACAAAATGAAAAAGAACACAGTTGCAGCTGTAAATCAAATGGCTGCATTTATGAGAGACACAATATATGTATGTTAAGTATGTTAAGATACAAAAATGAGATCTGTGTCTCTCAAATGTATATACACTGATATACACACACATTGCATATGCATATGCGTACATACACCCAGTGACCACTTTATTAGGTAGACCTGTACACCAGCTTGTTAATGCAAATATCTAATCAACCAATCATGTGGCAGCAACTCAGTCAAAAGGTTCAGTTGGTGTTAAGATCAAACATCAGAATGGGGAATAAATGGGGAAGTGACTTTGACCGTGGAATGATTGTTGGTGCCTGAAAGGGTGGTTTGAGTATCTCAGAGTATCTTTTGAGAGTTTTACATGGATCTAGATTTTACAGACAATGGTGTGAAAAACAAAAAACTTCCAGTGAGCCACAGTACAAAGACCTTTTAATGACAGAGGTCAGAGGAGAATAGCCAGACTGGTTGAAGATCACAGAAAGCTGAATGTAACAGTTGTATGCAGAAGAGCATCTCCAAACACACAAGACATGCACTCTTCAAGTGGATGAGCTACAGCAGCAGAAGAAAAAAAAAGTGAAATAAGTCTCATAAATAAATAAATAATGTGGTCAAAGTAATATACTTTTTGGGTATTTTACTTGTTTTCGATTAATAATCCCTTGTCACATATAAGGATTTCTGAATAAATAATAAAAAACACAGTACTAATCACCGATCTCTTTTACATTATGAATGAATCAGGTGGAAGGCCCTTAACTAACTCACTTTGTCCTCAACCTAACCTCACCCTCGATCAGTACTAGGAATAACAAATACAGACTGCAACTCTGAATTGCATTTTAAGCACTCACCCCTTCAAGTATAGCTGCTGTATTTTTTTATAGCAATGAATTACTGATCATTATAATGTCATTAGTTTTTGGACATCATTTCACCTCATTAATGTGCACAAACAATTACATCTACAGTTAATGTACTGTGCTGTGTATGATAATAGTAGACATTTGGGCATCTCCCTAAATCACATTTCAGACCTAAAACTTGAATCAGATAGTCAGGAAGCATTTCGCCTATGGGGTTATGAGGACCTAAATCCTTGCGAGTCCATGCATGGGTGTGACATTCCTGACTGTGCGTTTTGGGACTTGCAGTCCATGCCTACTCAAGTGATATAAAATGTTCCAAGTTAATACTCTTTTTAAACACAATGGCAGACATAATCTGAATTAGACTGTGCTATTGATACCCTAATGACATGTGGCTAATGATGTGATACCAATGCCTATTTCCTAACTGTTGTAGTGCATATCCCTTATGTTTAAAAATAAATGTCACTGTTTTATTCTTCCTTTATTTCATTGTTAATATAGATTGATAACATTTCTATATTATGGAGAGTTCAATCCTGCTTTGTAACAGTGTAGAATTTGCTCTGAGGTTTTTGTTTGGAAATTGTTAGCATGCAGACTGTGTTAAGTATTGCCTGCACTGTTTGTGTTTACATTCAGTACTGATCTGCTGCAGGTGCTGATCCATGTAGGCATCAACAAACTTTTATTCATTTATTTTATGTTGAAGTGTTTGGAGTACTTGGATCCATGCCAAGAGTTGATCTACTAGAAATGAGATTTTTGATCTTCCAAAAAAGAACAACACAAAAAGATAAAAGGAGGAATATATTTGTATAAATATAGGAAATTACCAGAGTTTTAGAATGTACTGAATACAATTGCACTTTTGTTCCTTCTCAACAGGCAGGAAAATGGACAATTCTGGTAGACAGAAAATCCACTTATTCACAATTAAGCATGTATAGTTTGTTACTTAAAAAAAAAAAACAGGCCTTTAATTCATATGTATTTTCTGGTTGAAGCTTTCATAAGTTTCATAAATTGATGATGTAATCATTCCTATTTCACTACATAAAAGAATGTAAATTGAGGGGCCTTACAATTAACAGAAAATTGAAAAGCCCATGTAACTGGCTTTGCCTCTACCCCTGCTATGCAACTCACCTGTGAAAATTGATTGCAGTGTCTTGAAGAAAAGGCAGCACCAGGGATTGTACATTTGTTCCCTCCTTAAAACAAGAACCACCAAATTATTTGAAATGGCACTTGAGTTGGAAGTAAAACCTCTTGTTTTTTATTTAGTTTCTTGAAAATCTATTAAACTGCATGATTCTTGATTGCAACATATGAAAAACAATCCAATCCAGCCTCAAGTAGGGCCTTGATTTTGTATAATTGTACAGGCCTCCCCCCTGAGGCAAGTCATTCTGGGGCTTTTTTCATATTTTATTTTTGTGTTTTTCAATTTCTTCCTCTTTTCCCTTGACATAATCATCACAAATTTGTCTTAATTTTTTAAAGAAGAAAATAATACCGCCATTATGACTATTAATATACAGTATTGTGATGTACTCTCAGTGATCACTTGATTATTTATTACTTATTAGTGTTCTGCTGTTGAATTAAAAGTTCAAAGTGTTGTGTTTTCAGAGAGGCTGTTGTAAGGCATGGTTATTTGAGTTACTGTTGCCTTCATGTCAGCTTGAGCCAGTCTGGCCATTCCCCTCTGACGTCTCTCATTAACAAGGCATTTTTTGGCCACAGAACTGCTGCTCACTGGATTCAATTTTTTGTCTGGAATTCTTTGCCCACTGTTATGTGAATAAGGTTAGATTTTGACCGCACAAACACACTATTATGTAAACAAAATGGCAGGATCAATATCACACGAAGCATATCATCAAATATTATCACTATTATAATAAAAATGTGTTTGTCAGTCCTTAGTTTAGGTGCCACTGCCCCAACAAAGCCTTTCTGTAGATGCATCTGAAGTCAATGCTGTACAATCACTTTTAATGAGCATGCCGACATATGGAAGAGGCTTGCAAATTATTGTGTATGTATTGCATTCCTACCAGATGATTACATGCATTAAACGATTCTGCATTGAGGTCCCCTTTAAATGAAGACATAATTAAGTAGCAATTAAGTCAATGGCAAAGTCATGTCTTCACTACAAAGAAGAAATAGGTTCTACAAGCTTATCTCCTGTGACAATGCACCCCCAACTAACATATGGGACTTGCACCACTTTTTTGCCACCTGTTGCAATTTGCCACCAATTGTTTCAAGTCAAAGGTGATTGGTAGGTACAGGAGACAAGATGAATTTGCAGCTGGTGCACACAATGCAGGTGGTGGCAGCGTTCCAGATATGATATATCGGTATCCACTGAAAAGTAAATGCAAGACTGTATTTATACTGAAATAAAATGTATAGCACAAGAGTGTAGGTTTGGTTTGAAAGTTTCTGGGGACACATGGGTGGGCTAGGCTGTGTTTAGGTGGGGGTGGGGGGGATGTAAACATATGTTAGTATTTAAATTACAGTAAGATAGATCTGAAAGGAACCAACAATTCATGGTTATTTAGTAAATGTTGTTGAATATTAGAGTATATTACATTATGGGATCAAATCCATTAGGTTAATTTATGTACTACAGTAATACCATACAAGAGGACATGCATGTATACTTCTTAACACCTTTCTCTGTCTAATCACATGACTGTTGCCTTGTCCTGCTTTTGCTTTCTGTTCTACAGTACTATATATCTTTTTTTTATGTTGATCAATTCAATTGTATGGTTAAAACAGGCTGTACTGTAAGTGTATTGCTGGTGGCCAACACATGAAATCACAATAGCCAATCAGGAAACACAATGACAAGTTAAAAAACATGACGACAAGTTAAAAAACGAAACAGCGAATCTGACAACACAACGCCAAATTACAAAAAACAATGACAAGTTAAAAAATTTAGAAATCAGAAACCACAATTGCAAATCAGAAAACACAACACCATATCTGGTCATACTCATTTATGGCCAGAACTAACCCATCTAATATAATTAGATTAATTTGACATTAATCTATTGTTGAAAGCTGGGCTAAGCACCATTATAATGGTATGAAAAAATTAATGGTTTTAGTCTCTTTTTAATGACACTAAACATGAAATTGCTTAGTTATTGAATACCTAAAAATTATTTTCCTTTTTTTCTTCTGCTTCCAACAGAGGTCATATTTGGAGACAGATAATTGTTAAAGCTGGGAAGTCGCAATTTCCATCCACATATTCCATAAAATAAAACCAAATCGCACCACATTGGTTTCCACTTGAATCTGGAACTGCTTCTAACAGTAGTGTAGATTTCTATGGTCCAGTTTCAACATTCATTATCTATATAGGCATTCAATGAATGATTTCAATGAATATTATAGATTTCATTCAAACCTAAAGTGGGGGAAAAGGAAATTGTGGCAGGGCCCTGCCCTGGTTCTGGCGTTTCTTCAGTGACAAGCTATGCAGGTCAGGCCCATAGATTGCAAGCCTAAATTAGGGTATCTGTGTGGCTTTGATGAGGACATCAGGATTCTTAGAAGCAATAAATCTTACACCATCCAATTAGCCTCTCCCTCTCTCTAAGGCCATAGTCTAAACACAACATATCTTACAGATGATATATAGATTGCCTCAGCACCAGTGTCAAGTTACATTAGCTAGATAGCAAGCTCTGTGTCTTGGGCATAATTTGTATAGATAGGTCATATCAATAGATTGCCTCAGCACCAATCTAGCTAGCTAGCTCTGTGTCTTGTATATAATGATTATAGATAGATAGATTGCAATCTGAGGCAATCTATCGATAGAACAAAAGAAGACTACGATGTCAAAGACTACAAATCTAAAAACCCAAAATAATGCCCAAAATAAGTTGTTGTGTTGTGAACAGCTCAGCCAAGATACTGAAAAACCCAGAATTGCATTTTGTAAGTTTGCCATGTCCAAATTAATTATGCTTCATGCTCGCAATATAATGGAAACCCCCATAGACATACTACAAAAACTAGGATTACACTCCTCGAAATTGCATTATGTAGCAAATGTTTGGGCTTTGAGTAGGCCTGTCTCTCAGAGGCAATGAAACTTGCTCACTAGAAATATAATGGATTTAGTATATCTATGGATTTAGTATTTCATTCATTTTAGTAAATCATTAGAACAGGGACATTGCGGCCATGTAGCGCCAGTGAGTCAAAGCATAGCTTCAGACAAGATCCGTAGGAATGGCTCAACCAGCTAACGGCCAGCCATTTCACAACATAGGTAGCTAGCCCTTTAAATCTACAGAAACTTGCCCAGAGCAGGGAATAAAAGCCATTTTCAGCACCAATATTTCCCGAACAAATACTGTAATATGCTGTAACTTTCTGTACATATGCCTAATTTAGTTAGTTAGCAAACACCAACATCCCAGTGACATAAAGCCAGCAACTAGAATCTCAAATGCTAGCTAAACATTCAGGCTAAAGTACAGTAGCCCAGGTCAGCTCGGTAAATCCTCCAAACAAATACTGTACGTTACATGTATGTAAGTGGTATGTAAGGCAAAGCGGAATTTTTTTTAAACGCATCTACTAGCCAGCTAGCTAGGTACTGTGACGCATTTGGGCGATGGCTGCTTGATTTGTTTGTTAAATTTGTTTGTGGTGAAGTTGCTTCAGGTGCTGCAATGTTAATGTAGCTAGCTAGCAAGCTAGTTAGCTTGCTTGTTATGTCCTACCTGTGATCTGAAGTGGTCTGAACACACTTTAATGTGTGAGGATGGTTGAAAATCTTTAATGTCTAGCCATTCTTCGCCTATGTTTAACTACTCATCGTCTCCGTTAATGGTTCTTTATGTTAGTTAATCTAACAGTTGGTGTAATATAATGTTAAACGCTCTATTGCCTCTGTGGGTGGTCATTGGTCACGCAAGTGTTTGTGATTTACGGTATGTTATTTGAGTGATTTGTATCTGCATTATTTTATTTATGTAACAAACTGATGGATGTGTTGCTTAAGAGTATAGTGCTTTAGGAGGCGTATAGTGTGTTTAAAGAGGCGAGTGTGATGGCAACGCGGATAGTGATTCTGATACGAACGGGAAGACAGCTCAGTCAAAAGTGTTCCTTGTGAAATTGTTCACTCTCGTGCACACATCGTTTTACATGGATGGTTTCGCTTTTTAATTCATGTTAAGATTAACCACATAAAGATTTTATCGAGATTTACCTGCATAACAGTGCAAAACTATAGTTAAATGTACTGCAAATCACAATGTAGTACGGGGGACTGTTTAAACAACGCCACTTCCGGGTTATGTCACATCCACGTCCGAGTACGGGTAAAGAGGAACGGATCATTTCATTGGTTTACTCGTATATTGAAATGGATACGAGTAATGCACTACTCGCTCACCCCTACTAGTAACTATTTGTCTTGAGCAAATCCATGCTGTTCCAGTGCTTCTCCTCTCGCTTCTCTCTTCTGCTTCACTGTCCAAATTCATATTAGCTAGGTGAGGATATGCATTAGCCACGCCATGACGTTCTCAAAAATCTATATTTTGTTGCAATAGAAGATCCATCCATCCATCCATTATCTTAAAGCTTATCCGCTTATCCTGAACAGGGTTGCAGGGGGGCTGGAGCCTATCCCAGCATACATTGGGTGAAAGGCAGGAATACACCCTGGACAGGTCACCAGTCCATCGCAGGGCACACACACCATTCATTCACATACTCATACCTATGGGCAATTTAGACTCTCCAATCAGCCTAACCTGCATGTCTTTGGACTGTGGGAGGAAGCTGGAGTACCCGGAGGAAACCCACGCAGACATGGGGAGAACATGCAGACTCCGCACAGAGAGGCCCCAGCCGACGGGGATTCAAACCCAGGACCTCCTTGCTGTGAGGCGGCAGTGCTACCCACTGCACCGCTATAGAAGATGAGAAAGGAATATTACAACCGACTGTGTCTTTTTCCTACCACCCAAGAATGCGTAATGCTCACACAATGAAAGCTACCTCATGTTTATGTTAGCCTCTACGGAACCTCAAATGGGACAAATGATACATCATTGGAAACCAGTTACTGTACTATACTGGATGAGCGCCATGCCACTCAAATCGTAATTAATTGGAATGCCCCACAACAAACTAAACAGCATGTGTGGTTTTAAGCACAGGTAGTTCAGACGATGGATTTATAAATTAGCCTGTTTCTTCAAGTAGGATTGTCCAAAACCATAAAAGACCACCAAATCTTGAAAAGGACATCTCTACCTGTAAAGCCAAGGGTGAGATTTTATATGTATTCCATATTTAGCGGCAGATATTGATAGTAGAATGATGTGACATAATTACACAAAAACGTATTTACTTTTCTATTCAGTGCACAGCGTATCACCACTGAAACGATTAAGGCTTTTTTGGATTTATCTTGTTGCTATGACGGAATCTGATTTTTTGGTTTCTAAATATTATCTTGTAAACCCATGCACATGCTTCCACATATACTTTATTGTCCAGTGGGTCACTTTCGTTGCACATGAGACTGGGCTATGGGGTGTTGTGTGAAACTACGGGACAGCAGTGGCACCCATATTTTTAACCCTTTCCCTGCATCGCTTAGTAATGAAGTTGGAACAAAAACTTCCTCTCATCGAGTGGTGCAGGAGCAGTGAATTACTGTGTCAAGCAGTCACATGATGCCTTGAGTGAAGGGGTTAACTGAGAAAGTTGTAGCTACCCAGCTAACATAGAATACAATCTAGCAAACAATAGAAGATAATGAATAGCCAAAGTTCTATTATATGATTTCTCAGATAACAAGCGAGCTAGCTAAGGTTTGCAACAGCAAACTCAAGATCTATCAATTGTTTCCACATTATTTGTTAGCCGAGCTGCCTGTGGGCTAGCAGAAAAACTATACAAATCTCATGAAACTATGGGAGGAGATATGCAATGAGACTAAAATATGTATTGGTCATTAGGTCAGGGAATTATTGATGTCATGAAGGACCCTGACACAATAGCTCAGAGTCTGATAATAAACTCCACCCATTTTATCCTCATATAGGAATAGATAGAAATATATAGACTGATATACATCGATATTTTAGGTTTTGTTAATGCATTTGCTTTCTCTAATGTTGCTGATGATTAATACATACTCTAATAACCCCACACAATGTAGTCTGAATCCATTCATGGATTTACCTTTATGGTTATTTTTATGTTTTACTGTAGTACCTTTAAGTAGTTCTAAAACAGCAGGTTGTAGACACCATCAATTGATGGTGTAGTGCATTGCAATATTTTAACAGTCTGTAGCTCTGTTCACAAATCTGGAGTTAGGCTGCATGCTAACCACCTCGCTCAAAAAATTGATGCCCTCAGGTCCAGACTCTGACCACCTCTCCACACAACATGGCAGAACGTTGCAGAATTTAACAAATTTCCAGAGAATTAAAACTCCATAGTTGTTACACTACAGGTGTAAAATGAATGAAATGATGTTTTCATGCTTCACAGTGTGTACAACCTATTGGCAAATGAAGCTGTGGAGACAGGCTAGTTGTTTATGCAGGGCTGATTCTTACTTGCTCAGACACAAATTGACACTGTACAGCAAGCAGACATGGTCGCTTCGCTGTATTTCTCCAGAGAGGGGACCAGCTGTCAGGCTTATAATCCAACTGAGACCCCGTCAGCGCAATGCTGATATTCTATGCTGCTAGGTGTCAAAAATATACTCAGAGACAACGCTGGGGTACCTTGGCCTGGCTCACTCCACACAAAGAACAAAACATACTGAACTTGTTTGGTCAATTTGTAGAACCTCCCCCCCTTCCCCACCATCCCCATCCCTGTACCCAATCCAGACCAATTTAAGCCAAAATTTAGCGCACCCTTCAGGTGAATAGACTTAAAGACGCACAAGAAAAGCAAAAAATAAATAAATAAAAAGATTACAAGTAGGCTCCCTTGCAAGTTTTGCAATCAGCACACAAAATATGCGATTGTTCTGGAAGGAAACCTAATCTCATAACTATCATATCTCACAAATGGCATAAATAGTCCTCTGCCCATATAATTCTTGATCTGCGTCATATATCAGTGAGCACTTTATTAGGGAGACCTGTGCACCAGCTTGTTAATGCAATTATTTAATCAGCCAATCATGTGGCAGCAACTGAATGTATTAAACCATGCAGACATAGTCAAGATAACACAAATTAAATAACCACACATTACGCCAGTGGTATGCAGAAGAGCATCTCTGAACACACAATGCGTCACACCTCTATGTGGACAGGATACAACAGCAGAAGAAAAAAATAAGTCTAACAAATAACTAATATATCTTGACTGTACATGGTAGAACAGTGTGTATGTGTGGACATATTTGTTTGTGCGTGCTGGTGAATGTCCTTGTATTTTATTTAAAAAAATAATTTGCTTCTATTATTCCATCTGTCGTCATTAACTCTTTTCCAGAAGCGTCTCTCTGCTGTCGTATCCTGGGGTCAAGGAATAACTTTATAGTGTGTCCTATAATTGGCACAAGGTTCTCTTGTTTCTCAGTTTCCCAATGGAAACATATTCTGTCCAGTGCTTTGTGTTAATGCAACTGTAAAAACAAATTCTGTTTGGACTGATTGACAACACTGTTGCTCTCCCTCTCCACTTTTAATAGCTCAGAGGAGGCATCATGCTTAAAAAGTTTCTTACTAACATAGTTGTGGGTTTGATCATTCATGGGTGGGAGCTGACAGTAATACACTTGAGGATGATTCTTGCCCTGAACTGCCGTAGTTCATATTTAGCTGTTGAAATTGATAACATACTACAATGTTAACGCCAGAAAGGCAATTAAACTCCAAAGGCAATTAAAAGCAAGAATGGATACTGAAAGCGTTCTTATACCTGCACTATGGAAGTGATTGAATACACCTGGCTAATGAGAAACTGTCCAATTACTTTCGGTCCCCTAAAATGAAGGGAATCTGTATAAAAAGGGATTTAATTCCTGCATGGATCAACTAATATGGCTGTAAATACCCTTAAATTAAAGGTGACAGCCAGCACTATAATCTCATGTTTGTTTAATTTGATATCCAATGTGCTGGAATAGAGAAGTTCAACCACTGTTCAAATAGTTGCAGACTGCACTGTATGTATGCATGTATGTACATACTGATTGTGCTGATTTATTAAACAACATTAGAAAAATACAGTATCTTTCACTGGAAACGTTAACTCTCTGAACCTATGATAGCTACTTTATTCCATTCTGCAGTAAATACACACTGTTTAATACAATATCCAAAACCACCAATCAGCAGTGCGATTGAACAGGCATGTTCCCTGTTTACCATGTTCTTTTGGTATCAGAAAATTCATTACCTTAAGCTTTCAATCAAAATAGTGAACCAAATTCTACTAATATATCTTCCTAAGCAAACAACATTAGTCTGTTTTAAATGTATCAGCAAATGAGAAATGTATTAAGCACATCAACTTTTGACTAACAGTTTTGATGTTTCAATTTACAAATGTATGAATCCCTCCTTAACAGAGGCTGATTCCTCTCGATTAAACAAACATCAGCAACATTTGCAACCTGCACCACCAGGAATATCAATGCTCAACAGCATAAATAATGTCACTGCAGTGTTTCCGCTACATTCATTCAGTGATGGTAGCCCACTACAAGATTCTCACCACTGCTGCAAGCAAGTGCACACAATTATCCAATTTCTCATCAATTATCTGGATGTTATTGTTACTGTATACAGTATCACACTCCTTGACACACAGCCTATCCAAAGCCACACCCAATCCTGCTGACAACTTTATGAAATTTTAACATTTGAAAAGCTAAATCAACATAACATGAAGCTGAAAAATAAGTGATCAATTATTATATCTAGTTACAGATCGCTTGAGTAGCCTCAAGGCAACTGGTGTTTTAGGCTATAACACAAATTCACATGTATGTAGGCTACAAAATCATAATTTAAAGCTTCTAAATTGGCCATCTTACATTTTTTTGTTTTACAGATAACTAAGAGCAGGACACAGGAAGATACAGAAATTCTAGATTGCACCTGGGTCTTATTCACTTACAAAATAAACATACAAGTCTATGCCCTTCCCACACAGGTTCTTGGTAAAAATAGGCAAAAGAACAAAATAGAGACAAAATAAATCAAACCAAACTGTAACTTTTCAGCTCCATAGCCAGCTCTGTCTCCATAGCGGTTCCTCGGCCTCAGCCACCTACTGTGGAAAAAAACCTTTTAAAATCGTTGTCTGATTCACAATGTAGTCCAGGTGTGTGCCTACTTTATTTTTCCTTTTTGTCTATTTTTTTTCTGCCACCAGGTATGAAAAAATGTTGCATATTTAGCCTGAGGTAGCCTTTAAACTGTGAAAATGGTATTCATAGAAAAAGAACACTGAACTTAAAACATAACTTAAAATGTGTCCACCTGTCCATCTGGTAAGGAGACATGACTTCCAAGCTACCAAAAGCGACAGCTATATCCTTGATGGATTCATTATCATATGAAGTCACATTTCGCGGTCAAAATAACAATCAGAGAGTTTGATTATTCTCTTGAAAACCTATAATTCTGCGCTATAGTAAGGACGGTTAGGATAGGGGGTCGGAAATTAGTGGGCAACTGCTCATGATTGTGTTGTTTAAGATAAGATACAGAATTAAACAATCAGGACCTAAATGCAAAAAAAAAAAGATACATTTTGGGCAAGGGCAAATCTATTTTGACTGGCTAGTGAAATAAAGTTATGGGATACAATGTACAGTACAGTAGCTTAAGTAGCCTACATGGGCTTATTTTATATGGCAAAGGAGAGTTATGTATTGTATTTGCAGTGTTTCGCATAGTTAGGCTACATGACATATAACATTTAAATTAAATTAGAATGACATATTTAATGTTCCTAATAATATGCATAATTGGCAGTATTAGAAATAAATAATGAAGCCACATAAGAATGTCTCTGGCCCCTAAGCCACTTAACTGACCACAACCAAAGGAATATGTCAAGACTTCACATGATTGGAAGCAAGGATTGAAAGGCTGAGGTTAAATAGTAAATGAGATTTCATGCAACTAAATTAAACATTTACAGAATTGACACATTGATACAGTTACAAAGCACAGCAATTTCTGAGCAAAGGTTTTGATGTTTCTCTCTTTCATGGACCAAATGTGTGTGATTTAAAAGCCAAATGTTTCATTTGTAGTATTGATGACATTGTCTCAGGTGTCCATCAAGAATATCTAGTAACTGTGATGACTTAGGAAGCCATGACACCCAAGTGCACCCAAGCCATTCCAGGAAAATGTCCTTCACAGGATTACAGAATCATTCCTATTGTGGGAAGACTATTGTTTTTCTAGTATTTGTTCTCTTCCTGCATTCACTGTCAGAGAGTTGAGAGTTTAAAAATCCACTGATGTTTTTTTATAGCAGTGAAATAGCAGAGATTATGGAGAGATACATTCCTTCTGAAAATGCAGTTTCATATTTTTCCAGCATATTTTCCAATTTTCCATCAAGAAGGGGTCTAATGACATGCCATATGATTTTAGGCAGCTCAACGACGTTGATGAACGTGTGTTGAAACGAGGCTACATTTCATGCCGTGAAACCAGTATAGAGATTTTTCTTTGTTTGAACGTCTGAAGACATAGAAATGTTTTAGATTTAATTATTTATAAATGCCTTGAAGGTCTTTGTATTTGTTCATAGATGTTTACATAAATTCTGTGTTCCATATGGCTGCTAGGTATGTATTTGAAAATACATGCATGTAATGAATATTTGATGCATCAGTTAATCTTATACTTCCTCTCATTTAAAAAAAACATTTTCTGACACCGCCGTATATTACAACAGGGACCTTACAGTGGTGCTGAGAGGGAAATAAACAGTGGATTTATTCCACGGAAATATTACTTACATTTAAAAATTCACACTGGTGCAATGTTTACCAAAAATAACAAGCCAGAACAAACAAGCAGTAGGAAAAACATATTTGCCTGATTAACAGGAGATGCATGGAGCTTTATTATTGACGACATTCATAACATGCCCATAAATAGCTGTTGCCTTGTCAATATTGACAAACACATTGATATGGATGTACCTCCTTGGAGCTATGTTCCAGGAAAGGGTCCTGATACGAAAGGAAAGAGTGTTTTACTGTTACCTGGGAATTGAACGCGGAATTGTTATGATGGCGGATATCGCATCGCCTCTTTCTATTCAAATTCCTCTTTGCCGCCCGTTTATCTACAGAGGTTTTTAACCTATATCGTGCTCATTACAGGCCTGCTGGCTTCTAGACTTTTCTTCTGGGTTCCTGTGGTGAAGAGGCATTACCCCGCAGAGGTCTTTTTTGCATTCAGCTCTTAGTTTTGGACATGTTGCCATGGAAACTATCGGAAGGGTGAAATAACATGGAAGTGATTTCATATTACAATGCGGAATGCATATATTAGGCTTAATGCATTTTAACTTTTGGATAGCAATGCCCTCATCATGCGGAATACAAGAAGTCCACCCAATCAGCCCCCTCCCCACAGAAGGTGCAGAAGGTTGGATTTGAGGCTTGAGACTGAGGTGGCCATTGCAGAACATGGTTGTTGTCTTTACTTAGACATTCCTGTGTGGATTTTGATTTATGCTTGGAGTCATTGTCCTGGTGGAAAATCTACCTATGACCAAGTCTCAGTTTACTATCAGAGACAACCAGATTTTCTGCCAGAATTTTTTGGTACTTTGTTGAATTCATTGTACTATTGATCTTAAATAGTGCCCCTGGACCACTGGCAGCAAAAAATCTCCAAAACCTCAATGACCCACCCGCATATCTGACAGTAGGTATGAGGTGCTTCTGCGTGTATGGATTCCATGTTGCTGGCAAACATGTTGATGGTGTGTATGGCCAAAACATTCAATTCTGGTCTCATCTGACAATAGCACTCTCTTCCAGTCATAATTCCAATGAGGTTTGGCAAACACAAGATGCTTGGTTTTGTTTATTGTGCTCCGTAAGGGCTGTCTTCATGCCACCCTGCTGGTATGGAGGTGTCATTTTATGTTTTTTTATTTATTTGGTGACCCCAAGATACAACCAATCTCTGGCATTCTTAAACTGCGATCCTTGGGCTACTTATGGCCTCCCTCTCCTTCTTTCTTACCATCAGTCGGGATAATATGCACTTGCATCCTCCTCCTGGCAAGGTTCCAACCATTCTATGTTTTACATCTTTTTATTATTGCCCGTACAGTACTAAGTGGTATGTGTAAACATTCATGTATTTTTTTGTAACCATTACTCGACCTGTGGTGGTCAATTGCTATCTGTGTCTTCTGAATTTACAGTTCTTGTGCTTTTCCCATGCTGGCATTTTGCATGCTTGTCGTCTCATTTATACTGAAGTGATGAAATGACGCAATATAGTTCCTTAACTAAATTAGTAAATGAGTAAAAGTGCATTGCCAATTTAACTTCAATTCCAATAATTTTGGCACCTGTGGTTTTCGTGAAAAAATTGATTGAAACATGAGAGTAAATGTATCGAAATAAATGTATATAGGCTAGTTTTTCTGAGCTGTGTGTTTGAACATAACATATAGATCATTATCCATTTTGTTCATTATATGCAGCCTTTTTTCTCAACTTGTGTTACCGGTGCCAATGATTCTACTGTATACAGGTTGGGAGGTTCATATTCAGTCTTGTGTATAAGTAGTTTAACATCTTTGGTTGGACATGGTAGAACCTTGTGTGTATGTGAGTGTGTGTGTTGTGTGGATGGGAAGGGGGTGGGGGGGGGACATCCTTGTCACTTCAGCCCAGTCCCCCTAGCAGGAGCCAGGAGATTTTGAGATGGCATGTACGCTGTGCCAGTTGACCCTGCCAGTTGACTTTCAGACTTGCAGAGATGAAGTGACAAGATCCCTACTGACTCCTCAGTAAAGGGGAGCCCTCACACATACATAGAGTCCCCTGAGCTGCTCGGAGCTCAGAGCCTTCTTGGAGCCATGCCACAAACACCGTCATTCCACCATTCACCATCGCTCTTCAAACAGTCATATTCCTCTGCTGAAAATGTGCCCAAACACACAAAGGGAAATACAGTGTTGCCTGCCCTGGAACCTACATCTGCATTGATTCACACTACTTGCCATGATTTTGGCTGGCCTCAGTGTGGCAGGTTCCCAGCATTGTGCTTCATGTTAACTTTCAGCAGCACTTTGAACAATATTTACTTGCAAAAATATTTTATTGTTTAGTGTTTGTTGTCTGTTTGTTTCAAAGCATTTCAGCAGTGATTATAATCAACAGAACTGCTGCGTTTATTTTGCTAATGAAAGTTAAGGAAGCCACTCATGTGCTTAGAATTCATATGAACCTTATTTTACACACATGAAGAACAAGAGATAAGAGTTACTTACTAATACAGTTAACTCACTTCACCCGTTTACTGATTTTAGGATGAAATAAAAACCCCAGAAGATTCTGGGGCTCACCAGAACCAGGGTTTGAGACCCCTGTTCCAGAAAAACACTGGCTGAATAGCCCTTTCTTCTCATAAAACCATCCTATGTTGTTGTTGTTTTCCTATAGAACATTTAAAAAGAGACTTTACTGAATTCTCATGCGGGTTGTGTCCAGTGTCGTGTTGCATTGCTTTGGCTGTGTTTGATGTGTCTCTGGACTGGCCGGGTCCTGCTCTCCTATGCACGCAGACAGGGCAGCACACATGACAATACTCCTCTTTCTTTAAAGAAAACTGCCATCGCCTCATCCCGTACGTGACAAGTTTAGGCACAAGAAGACGATTCTGTAACGTGGGCCTTGGGGGGGGGAGTTGTTATGATACACAGAGCTATCCAATACTGTGCACAGTCCAATTGGACACCCTTGAAACCTTGAAATTTGAAATTACAGACCGTGGAGTTAAAAAAAAGAAAAAGGAATGGAAAACAAGCAAAAAAAAATACTGTCCCAGACATAAGAGGTGGCACGGCATATAAACCAATTGTCTTATAACGACGCGCCACACATCTGACCATAGATTACAAGACTGCCTCCCTCCTATTGTTTTCTGCCTTTGTTCTTTAAAAAAAACCACTGGTGGATATTTCCTGAGGGAAATTAAAAGGGATATTATGCATCTCTGGGGCATATAACCGATGCGTACAGAGAAAAACATGGATAGGTAGAGAGGAGAAAGAGATGCACCAAATGTACAGGGCTACTGCCAAACAGTCTTTTCTTTCACTTACATAACAGTAGGTTTTGAGCAAAGGAGATTTCTAAGGCACAAGGACAGTCCCACTGGTATGTATGTGTGACTCCTTTGAATTAAATGCATGTGTTTGTCTTTTCCACAAACACAGCTTGGAGAATTAAACAATCGCCTAAATTAACTCACCAAACTGTTTCCATTGGAAAAAGGGAACGTTTAATTGCAAGTCAATCAGACAATGTTCACTGAACCCAAATCAGTGTCCCATGCTTTTGTTGCTCTTCATTGTTTTTTTTGGTTTTTTGGTTGTTTGTTTGTTTTTCCTGGAGTGGATATAGTTAGCGTATCACCCTTAATTGTTTGCAGGTCCTGGAGAGCTATGAGGTCTGCTGTTTTTTTCTTACTTATTAGGCCTTTAATGCAGAGTACACAGTTACACAGAACAAAAAATCACTTTGATACACCTTGATGAACCTGTAAGTTGTTCCTTGTCAAATTTCCCTTTTTTTTCATTTCAGATTTTCCTAGTTTCCTGGCCAGTCGAATGAATAACAGACCTAAATCAGCACAGCTTGTTCAGATCGCCCTTATATGTGAATGAAACATGATCAAATGAGAGTCCCGTAAAATTACATACGGATGTTCTGTGCAGATGTTCTTTTTCTCCTAATTGCTGACAAACTACGCCATAAAGCCAGGTCACAGTAGCTTGGGCTTGCCTTTGATTCAAACCTTTCTCGTTTAGGAACGAGTCTATTTCCAAAAGCCAGTTTTCTTTAAATGTATTGTTTAATATCTAATCAGGAAACCAGCAGGGATCCAGTCAGTTGGGCCTTAAAAATTGTTAATTAAAGCAAAGATAGCTGGGGCATGCGTGTATTTCAAGCGTGTAAGGTTGGTGCTGTACTTTACTTAGAAAAGCATCTTGTTACTGTAATAGATGACTGTATTTCCCCTGTAATGAGAGAGAACTGATACTTCAGTCACTGAGACAAAGGCCTGTAATGAACACATAAAACAAGTTCCTCCCAAAGGCAGCTTTCTCCAAAAGGGTTTTATAAAAATGTATTTGTTCTCATTGTATATCAGATACGCACACGCTCCTTTTACAAGGGCCGCGTTCCTCGTTCCCCCGAAGTTGTCTCGTACTTATAAGCAGTTGCTTCTTAGAAGACTGGCTTCTCATCTGTATTTGTTTCGGTTCGTCTTGTAGGTGATAATGAGTGAGGGGCTCTTTTTTTCAGCGAGCGAGTTACTGACTGAAAATAAATTCCCTCACAAGTGAATCCACATAATTAACGACGGCGAGGTGAAAGGGTGGGAGGGTGATGGGGAAGTGATCTAGGGCACTGCGCTGATTAAAAGAGCAAGAAGGGAAAACTAGGTTAGTGTCCGGACCCACAAGGCCTTTGTCCGGGAATACACGTCAGGTCGCTGACAAGAAAGATGAGATCGTGGTGCTGTTGGCTTTCTGGCCAGCCGCGAATCCCAGGTCTAATCTGATGAAAATCCAACATTTTCCTTCAGACCGAAGAAATTAGTGTCTTTTTTAAAGTAAAAAATGTGGCAGGATAGTTTTGTGTGTGAGTTGTGAATGTGTTTTCAAGTGTGTCTTGGTGTGCGTGTGCATGCTTGCAGGCGTGCGGGTATGCATGTGTGCGTGCATGCGTGTGTGTGCTCATGTGTCTCTTCTGATATCTGATATAAAGTTATTTGTTATTATAAAAGTTATGTATTTCTGCAGGGACTGCACTTGAATACAGAAACAATTCTCATGTATTACATTATTTGCATATTAGCCATGACACAAATTTTTAAAACAGCCAACAGTCCAAATTATAGCTGTATTCTGGAACTGTTTTATAAATTTGTATCATGCCTAATATGGCAGTAAATAATTAAAAAGTACAGTAATGAGCTTTCTTGAGAAGACTCATGAATATGGTTGTATGTCAAATCAACTCATCAGTTGGGTGACATTCATCAGTGCGTTTTGGAAATAACTATTTACTTGTAACTTTTCAAGCAAATGGATAAATAATGCTGAAAAAAGTATCTCATTACAGATAGTTTATGCACATTTTAAAAGCCTAAGCCATTTTTTCATGGAAAATTTTCATTTCAAACAGAATTGTATATAGAAGTATACAATAACCAATAGGGAATTTTAAACTGAGAATACATTTTCTCTTATGAGAACAGTCCCAGAATAGACATTCCAAAACAAGGTGAGCATGAATACAGTGCTGTGAAAAGGTATTTGCCCCCTTCCTGATTTCCTCTGTTATTTGTCATGCTGAATCTTTATGTGAGATGTAATATTAGGCAAAGGGAACCTGAGTAAACAAAACATTTTTAAAATTGAATTAAATTAAATTAGTAATTGCCCCATTAAACTTAATTAACCGGTTGCACCAACTTCAGGAGCAATAATTGTAACCAAACATTTGATATAATTTATTTCACATTGCTGTGGAGGAATTTTAACTCACTCTTCTTTGCAGAACTGATTTAATTCAGACAAATGAGTACGCTTTTGATCAAGACGTGTTCATTCCAGGTACTGCTGCAGTATTTCTATTGATCTCTTTTGAGTTCAAGTAAGGATTTTGACTTGGTCACTCCAAAACCTAGTGTCTTTTCAGCCATTCAGATGGGGACTTTCAGATGGATCATTGTTTTGCTGCATAACCCAATTACACTTCAGCTACAGCTCACAGACAGATGACCAGACACTCTATTTAAGAATTTTTGTTCATTCATTCAGTTCCTTCATTCCAAGTCATTCAGATCCCAAGGCAGCAAGGCATTCCAACACCATCACCCCATGTTTGACTGCTGGTATGATGTTCTTACTGTGAAATGCTGTATTTTCTTTACAACAGACATAATTGGACCCGTATCTTCCAAAAAGCTCCACTTCCAACTTGCCTGTCCATAGAACATTAGAGGAAACACCCACAGTTTTGAGACCAACTGCTAGAAGTTTATACTCTAGGCATAGCATATCTATGGCCCAGGGGTGTAGAAAACTGTTCCCTGTAGGGTATCTGGCAGCAGCTAATCAGCATGGCACAAATATGATATCCGAAAGAGAAAACACGATTGAACAGAGGCATGATTGAACAGCAATTGAACACCCATCTGGGTGCCTGCCCAGGCAAAACTAAGATAATTTAAAATTTTATCTACAGTATATAGGTTCAGCTGCTTTTCAGACCAAATATCAGAATGGGGAACAAATGTGATTTTCATGCACAACAGTCTCTAGTTTGCAGAGAAGGGTGCAAAAAATGAAAAGCGTCCAGTGAGCAGCAGTTCTGTGGGAAGAAACGCATGGTTAATGAGAGAGGTCAGACGAGAAGGGCCAGACTGGACAAAGCTGACAGGAAGGTCACATTAACGCAAATAACCACACATTACAACAGTGGTATGCAGAAATCACCAAAGCTAAATGCACCCCAGAACTGCACTTTATAATTGTACAGATGTTGAATATGTTTGACAGAGAACACACAGCCACACGTACAACATAAGTACTTTCACATTTGCCAGTGGCAGACACTAAATTTGGTTATTTGATTCCAGTTGGGAAAGAAGCCTCCAAGAAAGATTCATCACTCACTCCATCATTTCTTTTCATCATGCGACAGGTCAGAGTAAAACCATAAAAATGCTTTATTTTGTCTGCAAAGGGAGATATTTACTTTGGTCATCACACTTGTGGATTGCACAGTGTTTTATCAGTACCCCAGGAACTGCATTAAGCATACGTGCAGCTTGGGGAGAATCAAGCACTTCCCGGTCTACACGCAGGCTGTGGAGTGATATCTGGTTTTCAATCCTGCACTCCTCCTGGGAAGGTTCTGGAACTCTGCATGCACCAAGTGCCGGCGCACGAACCTTTACTCTCAGATGATTGGCTGTGCCTATGCCCCGGGACTCCAGCCATTGGCTGAGGAGATATTTCCTCTAGGAAATCTCCAGACGTGTTCCATTGTCTGTGCGGTTCTTTTGCATCTCAATTGAATCTCCTTATTTATGTCTTTGAGGGATTCCCTGCTACTGGGATAATCTGATTTCAGAGGTGTAGGCCTTTAGCAGTGAGAGATGGCTGAATAAACACCACAGTAAAAATATTTCAAGGTAAATGCAAATCACTTTTACAGTTGTATACACAATGAACCTTATTGCATGTCTGTACCTTCAAATTTGATGATATAGCTCACTACAAATAAGGGAGACCTACAATTGTCATTGCGTTATTCCTACCTGCATATAGTCCCTGGATGAAATGGAAGGTGTTATTGCAGACATCACACAATTGGAGTGGTGTTTGAACAATAAGACATTTCCAAAATTGCTGAGATATATCTCTAGGATTCTGGTTTTAAGGAGAAGACATTGTCTGAAGCCAACTTGTCTCTTGTTTGTTCGATTTGTATGGTTTGCATTAATACCCAAAGACTGTTTGCTGTGTGTCTTCCTTCCATATGGGTTTGACTACAGATCAATGCACAAATGGAACTTCTGTGTAAGAACAGCACAGAGTTGGAGGTTATGAGATGTGTGAGGGAAAAGCTTGCCTGCCACTGGCATGGAAAGTGGTTTCTGTTTCTGAACAAATCCATGAGTCATCTGTGGACATTACATCATTCTCTACTATACTCACCTTCATAGGGATTTTATTTCATGGCCAAATTCGTGAAGTATCTAGTATACGTTCATTTACCATATACAGTGCCTGTTCAGTAATCTTTGCACCAGATCTGAGAATTGTATGCAATTTGTATTATGTAATCCTTCTTGAAACATTATATTATATTGCATATATTTTGATTAATTATATAAATAACTATAGCCGTTACACGCTTCATGAAGGCCTTAGAAATAGATGCTTCATGTTGGCCTTGACATTGACATACAAATAAGTCTTTCTTATTTCAATTCAAACAGCATTTGTATAATTTTGATTTGTATGCCTTTTAACCCACCAAACTGACGGAAAAAACAGGACAATATCCTAATACCAATCTTCTCAAAACAGATAAAAAACACTTATATAGGGACTACTTTTTGAATAAACTGAACCTTTGTGAATTCTTTCTCATTGATAATTGCTTGCTCCCTACAAACTGCAGTTCCTGTGCGTTCATGCGTGCATGTGTGTGTGTGTGTACACCTCCTCCGTCGGATGGCGGAGTTTGAATGCGATTTCTCTGTGTTGTTGTTTTTGCCGCTTTGGGGAGCGGATGCCACAGTGGCCCGTGTGGGAGCTGACAGTGACATGCTGCTTCCCAGCAGGAGCTCGCAATCCTGGGGAGAGCGCTAGAGCAGGAGGAGACATCTTTTAATAACCGCTAAACCCTGGCCCACCGCATCAGATTCCAGAGGACCGCGTTCCCGCTCACGGAGTGACCCAAGCGCCAGCTTAAAAGAGGGTGCTCGAGTCGTGACAGGGAAGTCGAAGGCACGCTCAGTGACCGTAAAAGGGAAATATGGATGTGCAGTAAAAACCCTCAAATTTGGATAAACACTCTCTTTACCCTGCACTTTAACCTCAGATTTATTGTATAATTTGAAATGAATGTGCAGCACTATGGAGCAGAACAGAAATTGTACCAATTGTCCAAATATATATGGACTGCGCTATACTAGGTAAACCTGTACAGCAGCTTGTTAATGCAAATATTTAATCAGCAACTAAATGCTTAAAAGCATTTATCTGTCGCTTTTATCCAAAGCGACTTACAGTTGATTAGACTAAGGAGGAGACAATCCTCCCCTGGAGGGATCTAGGGTTAAGGGCCTTACTCAAGGGCCCAACTGCTGTACAGATGGTCATGTACCTTAACCACTACACTACAGGCCGCTACAGCATGCAGATGACTGTGGACTTTGACCGTGGAATGATTGTTGGTTCCAGACAGCGTCGCTCGAGTATCTCAGAAACTGCTGATCTCCTGTGATTTTCATGCGCAACAGTCTCCAGAGTTTGCAGAGACAAAAACAAAAAAATCCAGTGAGCAGCAGTTCTGGCGGCAAAAATGCGCTGTTAATGAGAGAGGTCAGAGGAGAAGAGCCAGACTGGCTGGCTGACAGGAAGGTGACAGTAACACAAATAACCACGCATTACAACAGCTGTATGTAGAAGAGCATCTCTGAACACACAGCGTGTGAAACCTTTCAGTATGTAATACATACCTAATAAAGTGCTCATTGAGTGTACATGTAGTGTATTACGCTGTAATCTGGCTGTATGAAATAGGTCACGCATTAAATACAATGAAGTTGTGCATTTTTCTTTATCCAGGCAAATGTAATTCTCCATCATTTTTCAGTGTAATATCTTGTAAAACATTGTCAATTTGTGCTCACCATATATCAAACCTGTGCAGTAGCAACACAAAAAAGGAAGCGTTTTGATAAACCTTTTCAAGAACTGTCTGCAATGCGGTATTAAGATGAATGAATTGATAGCATAACTTTGCTCGGTCGTGCCAGCCGGCTCACACACAGATGTTTTATTGCCATTGTCATTATTATTATTAAGCTTAATATTAATAAAATTCATTTTCTACATTTCCATTGGTGCCCGCTACACAGAGTCTCTTGCTCTCCCTGCCGGCTTCATTAGTCCGGCTCAACACCCCAGAAAAGGCTGTATTGTGAAAGATTAGACCATTATCAAATAATTAAAGGACCTAAGCAGGTGCATTCCGTTACCTAGGCAATTAAAACCTTGTTAGAAACATAAAACCCAGAGACTCAAACTGTTAGTGTGTCCCATGCGACTCAGTCCACACAGCGAAACTATCTTCTAATCAGTCTTCCCTCCGGAATAGGCTGTCTACCGAGAGGTTTAATGACCTTTGTTTATGTGGAAATATGAAAAACAAAGAACGTCATTAACGAAACTAGCCAAATTTTGGTTGCACCTCAATTTCTCCCCTCTAAAATAATGAGATTGATCCCCTGGTATTCAAAGACTTGCTTGCTTCCTGTTTGCAACTGTGTGTCACTATCCACAGAAACTGTGGCTTAGGAATTACATCCACAATGTAATAGTTTTATTCACATTTGGGTGTCAGGTTCATTATCTTATCGAGACATTTGTGTGTCTGTGTGTGTGTGTGCCTGTGTGTGCGGGTGTGTGTATGTTCTAAATGAATAAAATACCATTCTAAAAGGCCCCGTTCCCCATTTACCAATTCACAAACCAATACATTGTGCTTTTAGACTCAGATTGAACATCTGAGTTCCTGTCAGTCTAAAAGCACATGAAACAATACTTTTCAGCAAACATTTGATTGTCACAGAGGACAGAGGGGGACAGTGTAACCACATCCTGTCTCGCGGAGTCATGCACACATTCAAGCGGTTTGCCGCATACGCGCTACAGTACGTTGTTCCGCTCCGTGGCATCTCTCTCCGTTGTTTACGGGCACAGCGCTGACCCTGTGAGCTTCGCATCGGATGATTACCAGTCTTGACTAGAGGAGGGGAGGATTATGGGATTTGTATCCTATTTGTATCCTGTGTCTTTTTCTGTCAGTTATGTACGGGGACTCCCGGTGGACGCTGGAAGAAGCTGTCTGTAACATGCATCCCTTTCCTGTACGGAGGACACCCCATGTCTACCTTATTCCTCCCTCCTGATTTCCCCTGCCCCTCCTTTCTGATATCCCTATCCTTGTCTAACCAAAAAAAAAATAAAAAAAATAAAATGCACTTCTGATGACAACTATGTTTAGAACAGCATTTCCTGTGTATTTTGCTAGTTTCTGGATGTGATGCTCTGACTTATGGTAGAACCTATGCACTTGTAAGTCGCTTTGGATTAAAAGCGTCTGCCTTATGACTAAAATGTAAAATGTAAATGATCTCTGCATCTCTTTGCATGTTTACATTAAAATATGCACTGCAGCCCTACGGTGGTTTGTGATTAGTAGATAAGAAATTTTCATATCTGGTTCTACCCTTGAACAATAATAATAATAATAATAATCATAATAATCATAATAATCATAATAATGCCTTACATTTATATAGCCCTTTTCTCAAACTCAAAAGTACTTTTTACAGTGATGAGGAGAAAACTCACCCTTCTGGGATAAAAAACACTTATGAATGTACAGCAGCCATTTTGCACCACACATCAGCCAAGAAAACATGCAAGAGTGGAGGTCTACACAAGAAGAGGAGAGGAACGTACGGCTGAGACATGCAGCCAAGCAAAGGAAGGCTGCTGGGTGTGAAGCCCTAGAAAGCTTCCAAGCAAAGGCAAAGAAGTGCTGATGGATGCTGCCTCCAAGTTTCTTCAAATAACTTGATTTACATATCCTCCTATTGCACAGCAGAAACCGCAGCCAAGTTTTACTATTTGTTATAATAATCTTTGAATTCTGAAAATAAACACCAGATTTATACATCTCTTTATTGATCTGAGTGTATTAAGATGAGATTTCCTACACATTTGAGCACTTAACACAGACATTTTTCACCCGTTTTATTAAATTAACCTGGATGCTTTGACAAAAAGAAATTTGTTTCGGGTAGCTCTCGCTTTTTCCACCCTGCATGTGTTCGCATCCCTGGTGTCGGAGGGAAGAGAGTGACTTCACTTGCGTGTGTCTGTGCGTGTGGGATGGGTCCTGCCCCAGGAGGTTTTCAGTTTAACTCCCGCCTCAGATGAAGAAAACCGTGTCAGGACAGGATCCACCTGCTTGGGAAAGCTCGGGCCTCAATTTGGGCTAACGAAGTGTCCCGGGGTAGGCCTCACCGCTGACACTCAGAGCAAGCCAGGGTCCCGCTCTGAGAGCAGAGGGGAGATGGGTAGTGTAGTCTAAAAATAACCTCATTTAAGTGGCAGTGACTGTGTCCTAAAACGAGACAAGAAGCATGATGTTCTCTTCCGAACTCTACACTGACAGGCTGATCACTGGATGGCTTTGTACTTGAACGTACGATTGTTATGTAGAGAACACAATTGGATAACAACTTCAAAATATAAAATTAAAAAAAGGATGGGATCGCTAACTAAGGGGGGATGGGTGGTAGTGGTGCTCATACCTGTCAGTGTAGAGAGGGGAACTGGATGTTTCTCGTCGTCTGTTAGAACTCTGCTCCCAGCGCCGCTCTCTTAAATGAGGTTATTTTTAGACTACACTTCCCATCTCCCCTCTGCTCTCTGAGCGGGACCAGGCCTTCGGTTCACTGCTGGGCGTCAGAGGCGAGCCCTTCCCCGGGAACACCTTCATTAGCCAAAAAATCGAGGCCCGAACCGTCCTGGAGCAGGTGGATGCCGTCCTGACAGGCCCTCTTCATCAGAGACGGGAGTTAAACCGAAGACCTCTGCGATAGCCGGCCCGCCGCCCCCACGCGCAGACGTGCGCTCGTACTTTCCGTCCCCCCGGAAACGCCGTGAGAGACACCACCCGCCCCCCCCTTTCCCCATCACCTTCCCCTTCACGTTAGCCGTTTCATTTAATTAACAGGGCCCCAGCAGCCCACCCCACCGCAGCCCGGAGAGGGCCGTGCACACGCTGCTGTCAGAGGAGGTCGGGGGAATGAGGGATGCTCCCGCTTCCTCAGAACTGGGATCCCGCCAACCCCCCCCCCCCCCCTTCCTTTAGTCTTCTCTTTTAAAATGCACAAGCCCCTTTTTTAAAGATGGGGACCATGCTAGGGCAAGTCCAGTATGGCTCCGAATACAAAGGATAATAAGATCATAATAAGGTAGCAGAGGAAATATGCTGTTTCTGTTTCTCTGGAAAAGCTCCATAGAATTGCATGGATTCATACATAAATGCGTTCTATATATAATGCACGTATTATTAAAAAAAGGATACCTATATGCTATCAATACTGTATTGACAGTTTTGGAGGAGATCATAATAGTTCATGTTTGGAAATACTGGTGCATAAACCGTATTTAGAAAAATACAATATTATAGTGTATACCAGAAAAACGGTTTATGTGATAGAATTTAATGTGATAGAATTTCTGTAGCAATTTTATAATGATGCTGAGTGGTTTTTAAAGTATCCAGGGGAGGGTTTGTGAGACCGTACAGCAAGTGAATGCACTGCTGGATGTTTACCATTTTTAAAGGGCGGGGAAGTTCAACAGGACCAGACGGACTGTGCTTGAAACCTTGAGATAATCTAGGCCTATATGTGGGATGGATTCAACTTTTTCCCCCAAAACATTTTTTTTAACGACAGAAATCTTCACTCTCCCTTTGAAAATCCTCTGCAGTGTTTTGAGTCCACTGGCCACTGGGCTCCAATGATAAGGCAGCCCACAAATTTTTTTATTCCATTTTGTGAATTTTCTTTTCATGTAATGTGCCATGGGTTCCAGAATTATTGGCACCCTTAATTAAAATAGAGAGAAAAGGCAGCATATAATAAACAACGTGGTTAATGATTATTTTATGTTCAAACATATAGTACGGGAAAATATACTTTTACAGTATTTTAATACATTTACTCTCATGTCTCACTTTTTCTGAAAACCCCAGATGCTAAAATTATTGGCACCCCTAACAATGATATAAAATTAAACAAAGTGAAATTGATCTCAGTCTAAAGGAATTATATTGTGTCATTCCATCACTTCCTGTTTCACCAGAGTAAAAAAAATAATGTAACAAGCATGCAAAATCCCATCAGCACGGGAAAAGCCAAAGAACTGTCGATTCAAAAAACATTGATGGACACAAGGCCATAAGTAACCCAAGGATCGCAGTTTTTAGCGATTATTAGTATCTTAGTCACCAAGTCCAAGAAAAATCATCAAATGGCACATCCATACCAACAAACTTTTTGGAAGGGTGGCACGAACAGTACAATAAACAAAACAAAGAATTGCTAACCTCACTGGAATTATGACTAGAAGAGAGTGCTATGGTCAGATGACAAACATTTTGGCCATACACACCATCAACATTTTCTCCAGCAATTACAATACATTCTGCCAATATGGCAGGGGGTCATTGTTGTTTCAGAGATGTTTTGTTGCCAGTGGGCCAGGGCACTATTTTAGCTCAATAGCACAAAGTACCAGGATATTCTTCCAAATATGTTCTCTAACCTTATCACAAATTTTAGGAAAAGACTCATGGCTCTCATCTTTGACAGGGGTGTTTGCAAAAAGCATTAAATAATTGTGGGTTTTTTGTGGAAATTATATTTTTATTGGGAAAATGTAAGACTGTCCACTGAATCATTGATAAAGCACACGGCTTTACACATGTTGGAAAAGAGAACTTATGTCAATAAGTTTTAATTTTACATTTACACTTTGTTCATATTAATCAAGGGTTCCAATAATTCTGGAGCCCACTGTATGTAGCACCTGTCTCGATGGGACCAGCAGAGGAAAGAATACATTTTAACTTGTATCACATTTAATTCTAATTAACTTATTTCACCATCTACATTGCTTGCCCAGGTCCCTAGATTCGAGTCAGAGTACAGTTTGGATGCACTGTCTTGTTTGCCATTCGGGCAACTTTATTCTTTCTTCTGCTGGTTCACAGGTGTTACAGTCAGATGAGACCAAGCACCAACAAGTCTCTCAAAGTGGCTAAAGAGGAAACTTCAATGCCTGGTTGCAAAAAAACTCTCTCCATTGTAAGTCAATGATTAAAGCCCAAAAAGAAGACAATATTCTCTGTGGAAATATAAAGTCAATAATGTTTTTATACAAAAATGATGGTTTGTTAAATTTCAGTGCCTGCAATTTGGCTTCTCACATTAGCATATTACCATACAAGGACATATCCCATACTCGCTGCCTGGCACAGAGAAAGCTTTTGTAGTAGCTTGATGTAACTTTAGCTCTGTTTTGGTTCACTGTTCTGTGGAGTCTAAATATTCAGCTGTGCTACCAAGCTAAATATATAAAGTAGGGATGAGCGAGTAGTGCATAACCAATTCAGTTTTCCGTTACTTGTTACTCATACTCGGAAGTGGGCATGATGTAACCCTTTAAACAGTCCCCCTTACTATTTGAAGCACATTGAAACCAAGAACACCTGGAACAACAACTACAGTTTTGCACTATTAAGCAGATAACTCTATCTGGTTAATCTAAATATAAATTAAAAACCGAAACTTTCTATATAAAATGATGTGTGCCTGAACAATTTTACAAGGAGCACTTTTGGCTATGCATGTTGCCGTCACACTCGCTCTTTAAACACACATCCACATTGTCCTAAAGCACTATACTCGTAAGCAACACATCCGTCAGTTTGTTACATAAACAAAATAATGCTGATAAAAATCACTCCAGTAAGTACCATAAATCACCTGTGTGACCAGCGACCACTCCAGATCCTTGGACTGCAAACGTTAACTCTCTCAGCAATCTGTGACAGGCAATACACCTCATTTAATACACAGGGCTCGCATGGATTATCGGTACGTAATGAGTAATGTCATAACTAAACTGCCCCATACATTGCTCAGGTGACGTTTGACGAACACTACAGTACAGCCAGCCTAAAGTAGCTGGCTAGGCTACCAACCACCACCAAGGTTAACGTTACAATGAACTGGCTTATCTCAATTCACCTACTTGACCATTATAAGAGCTAAAAATGTATTCATTAAAATGATCATTAAAACACTGTACTTAAGTACGATTGACTTCTTTAACAACTCCATGCAAAGTGCCACCATTCATGCTTTGAAATGTTTGGAGCTTTATGGGTTTATTCAGCGCAGTAATCCTTCTTTGTCATATACCACCAGTTCAGATCGCTAGATAGCTAGCTACAGCAGATACTGTAGTTAATGCTGTACATGCATGTAGCAACATGTAGACTGTTAGATTAAGTAACATGAAGAACAGAAAAACTATAAAATAGAAGGTCTAGCTAAAATAATGTACATGTCCACAAAATCGTGACCGCATCCTCCGTCCTTACAATTCACTTTGGCATTTTTAATCCTGGATCATTTATGCCTAAAGTTAGCTCTGTACCAGAGCTTGTTTGAATCACTTGGCTGTGTGTTTACAACGGGTCATGTCTTTCCCATCAGCAGCCAGTCTCTTGACATGCCCAAGAGAAAAGTGAGGAAAATAACGGCAGGCAGTAGTTTTCCTGATCTAAGGGTGAGGAACCAGGAACTGGTGAGGAACTGGACAAAATATTGTTAACTTTATGTTGCATTCGTCACTGATATACAGTAAATGCAGCCAATGTGAAAAATAAATGAATTAAGCAGGCCAATTCTCTGATTACCGATAATTTAATCCATTTACTTGTACAACATTCGTATTCAAGTAAATAATCGTTACATGTACTCATCTGAAATGGATACTCTCATCACCCCTAATGTAAAGGTTTATTTTTTTCCGATCATTCTCTTGCTAGCTTGCGATCAGGTCTCTACCTTTATCTCCTACTGGGCTAACATATTGCACTAATGTTACTTTAAAACTTCACATCTACCCTTATGTAATGTTAACTAAACATTGTTTGGCTCAAAGTAACTCAGTTCAACTGTCGAGAATAACTTGAAATTAACCAAACGTGTATCTGATAGTACCGGTTTATTTGCCTTTGGCCTTTTGTAGACTTGCTAACGCACCATGTCAGTTTCATGCTGAAAGAGGGTTTGTTTTCAGCTTAGCTAACTTACAGTATATAGTCTAGCTAGCTAACTACCCTATATTTTTTATAACCTCTAGGCTATATCATTATTTTTAATGTGCTACAGAAATCTTCAGACAACATTTAACATGTTGCTTCGTGGAAATGTTAATGGCATGTTCAGGTAGATTAACAGATTACTCGCTATCAAACGAGTAGCAAGCAATTAAAATAGCTTGAATATATTTTTGACATTTCAGCATTTTAGTTAGCTAAGTATTTGACATAACATTCAAATGTTTGAGTGCTTGTGCAACACTAGCCCCGTTTACATGGAGCCTTTTATTCCATGTTTAATTGGATTAACAGTCCAATCGGAATTAAAACGGCTCATGTAACCACTCAATCGGAACAATTTTTAAAAATTGGGGTAGTCTAAACCATTTGACAATCCGTTAAACAAGAGAATATATTGGCACATTTACATGCAAAATATTCTTTCATTCCAAGTAATTTGTTCTGATTGATGATACAATTTTAAGTTTGCCTTTTAGCTGTATTGAAACTTTTCCCGCATCTTTTTATTTGGTTGATATTTCTGTGGATTACTCTTTCATAAATTTTTTCAAACACGTATTTGAATAATTCTTCTTTCGAGCCTTTTGACCATCAAAGCATTTCATAATTTTTAGTTCTTTAAATGTTTAATGTTTGCAAAAGAAAAAAAACGAGTCTCCCAGAGACATCAGACGATTTCCCCGGCTGGCTTCTCACAGGGTCCTGGAGCCTCTCCCTCTGCGTGTTGGATGCGTGCGCTGGTTGGATAAACTGGACTAGCAGTAGCCTTGCCTTAGACAGTTGGATTAGCAGTGACTTCCAGAGTTTGTGGGGGCAAATTAAATGGATGAAGTTTGAAAGTTAAAAGAGGCTGGATTAGCAGAGGTGAAGTCTTTGAGATAGGCCATTTGAATTAGCAACGGGGATGTCTTAGAGTCAGAACAGTAGCGCGGAGCAGCTCTGAGATCAGAATGATGATACATGGCCTCGGAGCTAATGGAAGCTATGAGCCTGCGGAATGGGCTGATTAAAGTGGAAATTGAAGTTCTTAATGAGCAAGGGCAAAGTGGTAATGAGAGGAACTGTGAAAATTAATTATCTTAATTTGAGATTCTTCTTTTAAGGCCTCCGTCCCCCCTCTAATGTTTAGTTGATCAAGAGCCTGTCTCAGGAAAGCAGTTATAATATGTGGTAAATAAGACGCTTGCTATTTACCCTGCCACTACCTGTGCAGTGCGGCACTGACTGCCTAGCCTGTTTAGGCTTTACAGTCCATTTGCTGAAAGTCATCAGGAAATTCTATATTTCTGTTTGTCATCATGTAATGACAAATTGACAAATTCCAGCAACTGCTGCTTTACAAGGCATCCTTATTATTAATTGTTCTTAGTTAACATATACATAGCAAGAGTAAGTATCAGTGTTCAGGTTTATTATTTTTATTTTGATCTACAGGACAGTAATATTTTTTACCCTCATTCAGTGTCAAAAGCCAACAGCCTTTGTGGTGACCTTGTAGAGCTGACATCAAATTCAGATTTCACATTATTAAAATTCCAAGAGCATAAGCATAAATAATGAATAGCACATTGATGGCTTGATAATATTATTCAATATATGTTCATTTTAATATGTCAGTCATGGCAGATCACAGGGTGCTTGGCCACCCCAAAGGAGGCGATTTACCAAGTATACCTGAAACAGAACAATTATGTAGAAACAGACTAATCAGCAAGGGCACTTCTCATAGTTACCACTAACTGCTTCATATTGGTTACTGATATTATGAAGGAAGCGTTGTTTTGCATTTCAAAGTGTATGGTCCTATTATTTACATAGACATACAGTATTTATTTGTTGAAATATTAATGTAAACAGCAGGTTCAAACTTTGACTGAAAAGTACTGAGATATTATATATACGTACACACTCAGTGAACAGTTTATTAGGTACTTATTTCGACTCAGTGGTCTTCTGCTGCTGTCGCCCATCCACAAACAGTCGTCTTAAATGCACTTAAATGCAAAGTGCAGCAGTCTAAATGACTATACGATGAGGGAGAAAACAGGAAGATGAAAAACTTTATCAGTTTGCTATCAGTAATTAAGATTCATCTGCCTCTTTACTGTGGGAGGGAAAGGCGCTGCATTTGAGTTTCAGAGCAGAGACTGGCTCTTCCCCCAGGCCTCCTTTCACTCATGGGTGGGATAATTCCCAGTCCCTCTAGGTGTTCTTAATGAGTATATTAAAAAGTAAACAGAGTTGTGATCATTAAGCAACGGCTCCACCAGTAAAATATTCACCATGTGGGGAATTTATTTTATTTATTCATTTGTGCGCATGCATAAATACAGTCGGGAAACCTTTTATTTCCTACGCTTGGACAGCAGGTGTAATTTGTTTATGGGTTTGACATTTGGATACAAAATGACAAACAAAATCCCTCAGAAAAATGTCCTTTTCTTACATGATAAAAAATGTTAATGCACATTATCATAGCACCCACATGGTTGAGGGGGAGGACCAAAAAAAATGATTTAAAGAAATGTGGAAAATAACTTGCATTATTGATGTGATGCAAAAAGACAGGCATTTTGGGGAGACTATACACTTTCCAAAAACTGTAAATTGTAAATTCTGATGCAGAATGTTCAATGTCCATGTAATGTAGGAGGCTTGGGTGAACATAAAAATAGTTATTTTTAAAATATTTACATCGTTGTCTTATTTTTATGAGGAGATACCAGCATTATGGATGTGATGCAATTGCGTTATGGATGTGACACATCTGAAATGCACATTGTTTGTCAATCTACTTCCCAATCTAATTTTATCATAACACATTTGTTGTCATCTGAAATGGTTTTTAATTTTTTCTTGATGACTGCCAAATAGCATTGATTTCAATGGTAATGGGACTAATACACATTTGTTTTCCTGTCGTTAGCCTTCATTTTATCAGATTTAAAAATGGTCACAATCGACTATTTGGGACATTTTCAAGAAGTGATTGCAAAGGAACTAATGGGTGAAGGAAGACCTGTAAAGTTGAGGACTGGTAAATTCTCATCATAATGAAGTCCCCGAACACCTGTCTGACACAGATTGTCAGATTCTGTGCTTTTTGTTGTCTAGTTTTTCTCTAAGTGCTCAGCGTTTCTGTGTATTGTTACCCTCCATGCTCACCGTAGTCTTTGTTTCACCTGTGTTTCACTTCCTGATTGTTTCCCCACACCTGATTCCCTCTCATTACCAGTGTATTTAAACCCCTCTTTCTAACTCATTGCCAGTTATGTGTCCCGACCATACTCTCCAGCGTTATTTCCTGACTGATTTCTGTTTCGACCCACCTCTTGCTTTCCCCGTCTGTCTTGTTTTGATCCATAGTTTACTGACTCGTTTTAGCTTTTCGACTTTCGTTTCTGGATTCTGTTTTTGTTTGGCTTGCCTGTTAGTTACCGACCCTTTGCTTTGCGACTTTGTTTTGGATTATTTCTGTTATCTCGGTGTTCTGGAATATCACTAATGAACTGCCTATTCCCTGCTGATTCTGTTTGCTCGCTACCGACCCTTGCCTGTATACTCTGCTGCCAATTTGGGAAAAAAATGCTGGTACTTGGTCTTGCTACTGGGTCTGTTGTTCTGCATCCCTGACATCACTTCACAAACATAAGTACAGAGGCTACACTGCAAGTTACCACTAACCAGAACCTCTAGCCACAAAAACAGGATGGCCGGGTTACAGTTTGTAAGTACATGAAAGAGCATGCAGGGTTCTGGAAAAATGTTGATTTGTATCAGAGTGATGGCAAGAGCAAACTGTGGAGACTAAAAGGAACTGCCCAAGAACCAAAGCACCCCCACCCCCTCATCTCTGAAACAAGGTGGTAGGGGTCTCATAGTTTAGCCATGTACTGCTGCCACAGGTACTGGCTCCCTTTTCTTCATTTATGGTGTCTTTGCTGATAGCAGCAGCAGCAGCAGCAGAATGAATTCTGAAGCCTCTAATCTGCTAAAATTCAACTAAATTACTCCAAACTCACTGGACGACGCTTCATCCTGTACCAAGACTATGATCCTGCTAAAGACTGCTAAAGCAACAACGGAATTTTTCAAAGCCAAAACTGGACATTTCTGACCGGCTAAGTCATTCATCCAAATTGAATGCTATGGTACATGCATCTCATATGCTGAAGGCATATGATAGGCAACTAACCACCGAAAAAGACTGAAGAAGAAGGTAAGTAGTTAACATGACTACTTTATTTTACATAACCTTAAGTCCCAAAAATGATGGTGTCCTGGAATGGGGGACTACAGTGCAGTCTGTCAGTAATTAGCCAGTGGTACAATTTCTGTTCTTTTGGCTCTGTTGTCCAGCATATTGGATTTGAAATTTGACAATGAAATATGAGTGCAGACTGTCATCTTTAATTTGAGAGTATTTACAGCCATATTGGGTGATCAATGTAGGAATTGCATCCCTTTTTACACATAATCCCTCTATTTTAGGGGACCAAAAGTAATTGGACAGTTGGCCTCTTCACTGTTTCTGATTAGTCCGGTGTATTCAATCGCTGCATAGTATAAGTATGAAAAAGCTTTCAGTTTCTAGTTTAAGATTCTAGGCTTTTTATAGCCTTTCGGCCAAGATGGTACTGGGTACTGCCAGTGACAATCAGGAAGTCATTATGACTCAGAGAAATATGAAAAAAACAGTCAGAGATGGATGCCAAACAATATGTTTATCACAATCGCTGTCATCATGGGCAAGTGTTAATGTTGTTTAATTAAGAAATAAGTAACATTATTTGTGTATGCTCTTCTTGACATTACTATGGAATTAATGTGTTCCATAAAAAGTCAGATAGCAAATGATGAAAATGTTTGTATAAATTAATATATATATATGTATGTATGTATGTATTTCATTTGGTGGTTAACCGTGTCAATGTAAGACCTGAGAAACATATAACTATAAAGTGAGTTAAATAGGACGATAGGGACAAAGTCATATATTTTTATTGCCTCTGTATTCCACAATTATAGAAATGTAATCAAACATGTGCTTGATGTGCAGATTCTCAGAAAGGGTATTTTTACCATTTTGGTTTCACCTTTGTTTATTTCTGTAATACACAATTTTATATTTGAAATCAATTTCTGATGTAGCCAACTTTATTCCCACATTTGGACTGAAATAATGTGTTGTTCTTTAATTGTATTCTATTCTCATAAAGCCCTGAATATTAAAGGAATACCAACATTTTTGAAAATTTTTTCTGACTTCCCCAGACTTAGATAAGGTTCTGACTCATTGTGTTTTCCAGAAGAAATCATCTTCATCCTCAGAAATTTGCCCAAAATGAAAATGAAATTGAACATCTCATCTAAATCTGGGTTGGAAAAAAGGTATATTTCACAAAATGTTGGTGCATTCCTTTAAATAAGTAAATAAACTCTGGTATGTGGATGAAACAAACGGAGAGCGACGAAATGGAGTGTTGAATTTCACATGATTTGTTGGCATTTCAGTGTAAAAAGGAAACTTTGGACAGTTTCCAAATAAATATAGGCTAAAGAACAACACATTATTTAATTTCAAATGTCGGCTTCACTATTACAGGACACTGTGTCGACGCATTGACAGCAGGTATTTTTTGCAAGCTAGATAACATTAAACCTGGTCAAAATGCCAAAATTAAATGGTCTGAAGTATTGTGGTATTTTACTAAAAAGGACTGAAACAATGGGACGCACCTTTCCAATAAACATACGTTCCTTAATGGCTTCTTATTTCCTGAACCTTCCTGAACTGTCACGTCCATAGCTTTCAAAAAGATATTGATGATTAGAAAAAATGAACCAATTATTGATCACCGATCACCTCCATGAAAGTTAGCTTTGCATATCCTGCAATACAATCCTATTAAAACGCCTGTTTTACGGTTCCTCGAAAAAAGTGAGGGACGTTGCATTGGTGGTTGCCATCAGCCTCTCACCTTTACAAGATTCTAGAATTATCAATTCAAACTTAACCCTCTCACATTTGATTAATTTAGCCTTCTTTACCTCTCAATTTCATAATTAAAACACAAGTTTAGTGTTTTTCTTTAAAAAATACCAATTTTTGTGACAATGCATCCTGCACTGTAATGGTAGTAACATAACATCAGGTTGCCATTACTGTCGAATTGCCCATATCTATTATGTTGGTTTCCTGTATGGCAGTTTGGCCATTGGCCCACCTGAACAAAAGGGTATAGAATGCTGATGTTCCAATTACTCTGGGCCTGCCTATATATTGCGATGTGGTGAGGTGAGTGATGTCATAACGGGTCCTTGATTCTAATTCTATTGAGCTAGCTGAGTCGATTGAAGTACTGTTTTCTTGAGTCTTTCTGTACATACAAAAGGCTGCTGTGCACAGAGGTTGTTTGGTATTGCAGCCATGTTCTTCTCCAAAAGCTCTGTAACATTTAGAGTAGGGGATGACTTAGGCAGAAGATGATGCCAGATGAGAAAAGATTAGCATTGACAAAAGGTTTTCACAATGTCCCCCTGAAAGCCGAGTGGCTTGCAAAATGGCCAGCCGATGAAGGGACGCAGGCTGGCATGATGGAGCGACAGGCTTCTGCCAGAGGAGCTCTTCAGCCTGTGCGGAGAGAGCAAGGGCACGCGCCCCCAGCCAACCGGCCGGCCAGCGCTGAATGTCAAATAGCAACGGCAGATGCTATAGCACCAGGCATCCCCTTTCCTTCGCTGGCCAACAGCTGGCTGTCTGGTGACACCAGTGCACCAACGACCTTGGCTTGTTGGGCGTGCACTGCAAGGTCTGGCAGTGGCGGTTGGACGCCGAATGGATCCAACTGGAAGGTTGCAATCCACCGGGACTGAAGTCAAGGAGGGAAACTCCACCTCACGGTTACTGAGATCTTTTCTGCATCCCTCAACTCAAGTAGCCATGGCGTGTTCACTGAAGGCTTGACTTACCTGGCTTATACAACCCGTAATCATGATCAGTCAATCCTTGGGATCCTTGTTTTTGAATGGTTGTGCATTCATAGCCATTCTCTACCATACTTGTGGCTTTTTAACTACTATTTTGTTGCTTATTGTTGCTATTCTGACTTATAAAAAAAATTATAATAATAATTGTATTTATAAATAAAATATTTTCATCCTCAGTATGCGGATTATATATATTAAAGTATTGATCATATTTTTAAAGCTTTTCTCAGTGCTACAGGAGCCCCTGGGAATATGAATTTACACCACCTGTGCCATACCGCATGGTGCTCTGTATAAATTTTTTGATGCAATAGTCTCAGATCATTTCTTGTTTTTTATTCTGCTTTGTATTCACACAGAAAGTTTCTCTGATAAACTAAGCAGGAGGTTGCAGGCTGACTGTTCTTCCGATCTTGTACCACTGCAAACAGGACAGTTGCAGCATCTTTTGTCAGTTTTTTGAGGTAAATGATTGGGACATGCAAGGTCAGTGGTTCGATCCCCTGTGTAGCCACAATAAGATCCGCACAGCCATTGGGCCCTGCATTACAGCCATTGGGCCCTGCCAAATGCCAATAATGTAATGTAATGTTATATTGTCATAAGCATACATATTTTGCAATGATTTGAACTCATTCATAAAAATAAAAAAAACATACTGATTCGGGTGTACTCCGAATTTCAGTGGTGTCTACTTCTATCTCATGGTACCAACTTCAATTCATGAGAACCAACTCAAATTATCACTTACATTTACTCACAGAGTGAAATGTTACTGACATTGAACTGAGTAAATTAGGTCTAGTGGACACAACGCTCACTCAGCATGCACACAACTGACATACAGACACAGATGTGGGTACATGCAAACTCACAAGCACATGCGTACAGTACCTGTCATACCTGGATGGATAGAATATTTGCATTGTAAAGTGCATTTTTTATGTATTTTCTTATATCTTTAAATACAATTGCCCCAACTCATGTTTGTATTTGAAGCTTTGTCAAAACAAAAATGCTATATAAGCACTTAAATGCTTATATAGAATCACATGAATGAATTATAGAAAATAAACTTAAGTAAAATATGACCATTTTTTAAATAAATGTATCCATTAAAACCATAATTATTCAAATTCTTATTTTCTTACTGAAAGATGAAAATATAAGGGATAATGAAAATAAGGGTTGATTCAAATTCAAATAAATGAATTACAATATAAAATAAGTCCAATCAGTGTGGTGTATTTTTATTAAATATCATCACTAGAAAGGCATTGGGTATATGAGAGTAGGCTTATTTCCATATTCATTCCAGGAAATCAAATATTTTGTAAATGGCAACACTATTTGCTAAATCAAATGCTTCAATTAAATTTCAAATCCTTTCAATTAAATTATGATAATTTCAAAATGTAAGTTCAAATAATATTAGAATGTTCAAAGATGTGTACATTTTGTAAATAATGTACTGTATTTGTAAAATGCTTTTAGGAAAAATATGAAACTGAAGTAAATGCTTATTCCAGGTCTGACGCACACACACACACACACACACACACACACACACCAAAGTTTGATTTCAAGGAGAAAGGTGAAGTGTATGGGTGTCGGACGTGGGCGGTGTCAGAGCAGGGCGACTCAGCAGCCCACACCACCGAACTGAGCGCGCTCAGTGGGCCCTGCCGCGTCCTCCCAGGAGCGGATTCAGAGCCTGCAGTCAAGCTGCGGCACTGGCCCCGCAATTACCCACAAAGAAAAGACAAAAAACAGCTCTTCTGCCTTCTGGGAGGGTATGCAGTACATACAGATTCCTCTGGAGGGATATTTTATATTTCAAAGATCTGTGGGTTGGTTTTAATGAGACAAGTTAAGTTTGTTTCTGAGCGGCCCACCAAAAAACAAGTGTAATTGGTTGAATGTATGCGCACGCGAAAAAAGACGAGAAAACAGAAAAATGACTTGCGAGTCAAACTTGACTGTCTAAAGGGAGATGTGCTTTCAGTGCCATGCTGTGCATCTGTCACAGTTTTCAGTGTGGGAAGCAAACCTTATGGGGTGAAAAAAACACAGAGAAGAAGAAGGAAAAAAAAAAAAACAATGCTCAGATTGAGCTGCCCAACAGTCGCACGGAAAACACACACATCTTCCCGAATAGCACGACACCTCGAGACACGGGAGCCGCGTAAATCTCTGGTATTATTCTGCTGACAGAGCTAACCCCTTCCAGGGCCCGGCTCCAAGAAGACATTTTACAAGCCACTGAGCGACATGGAGCCCTCCACACGCCGGTGCGCTGGGACTGACCCTCCGCAGCAGAAGGTCGCCTGTTCCCGTCTCCGCTCCCCCCTGGTCCTGCGAGGGGATTTGATCCCACCAGGAGACCCCGGCAGAATTTTCTGATCTGCTGGCACACGCTCCGCATGGATGAGGAGCGCTTTTTTTCCAGAGGATTTTACACGTCTGCCGCATTTGGACGACGGGAGAGCCGGTGTCTGGGTGCACGGTTGTGCCGGGCTAGAATGTCGAAAAAGCAGCCCAAGGTTACACAACCTATTGAAGATGTACTCCAATGTCTAATTGCTATTAAACACATTTCAAGCCTTTTAAATTGTGTGCAGAAAATACATACATTCAATTTATTTTTTTAATTATTGACTTGAGGATACTAAAATCACTATCTAATGGATCTGGACAGTTAAAATTTTTGGAAAGAAATTCCAGAAACATCATGCATTTAAATACTCAATAACATCATGTTTCTTTACATGCATGTATTGTGTTCTAAATTGTTATTTAAATGAAACTTATGAAAGGGTACCTCGCTTGAATAAAGAAATGCACCGTCAAAGGCCATTATCATATTTTTGGTGGAGTAGTATAGTAATAACTGTAATATTTCATGTTGGTTCACGTTGTTTTACCATTCATAATGGAATGATGTCGTTCAGCTCTTTAGTAAATTTAATTAATGAATTGGGACAGTAGGGAACAGCATCCAGATCAGTAGGGAATTGTCATGGTTGTCAAACCATCCCCAGCTGCCCTGCAAGATTCCTGCTGTATATGCAATTAAAAGTGTATTGTAGGAAATGTTACGTATGGGGATGTAAATGCTAAATGCTATGCTAGAACTTTTTATCATAAACGGCAGCAGCCACGACTTCATATAAGCATTAAATAGTTCTGCAACCACAAAATGACAAGGCTCCGGATCATCAGCAAATGATCAACACACTGCTTTTCATTACTTAAGAAAAATATTGTAGTTACGAGTGCACGGTCAGATTTGTGGACCAAACAAAGATGACGTTATCTATCCTTGGCTGGCCAGTCTCATGGGATGTATCATGGGGTTTTTCCCCAATTGCATTGAAATCGGTTGCAGGTTACCATCAATAGGCTACTGATTACACAAATGTATCCTATTTGTGATCAAGTGAAAGTCATGCTGGTAGAGTCGGAACAATAAATGAATACAACTGGCGGTGGCGTTAGGATGGTACAAACAAATTTACATCCCATCATATTCAGCATATGGCTGTGTATTTAAACCATAAAACATATACATAACATAATATGTATAACTTTGAACCCAGACTTCAATGATATGTAGTTTGCTTATATGTAGCTTCCCTCTCTATTTAATAGTGATCAGTATACCAGAAGTATAATTTCTGAAACATTCACTTTACCTCCTTATTTATAAATAAAACATAAACAGTTCTTAGAGACAGAAGCTAAATATTATTTTGTTTGAATGCTCCTATGATACTGTTTGCTCACTCCTAATCTTTTTGTAAGTTATGAATATGTTATTGTTGAATTAATGGTCTGTCGCAGCTGGTTGCCACTGAGAACTTATAAACAAATACGAACAGTTAGCTTCTTTGTATCTTTTCTTGACCTTAGCCAACTTTGAATATGAATGTATTTAGCTAATGATGTAATAAATGATGTGAATGTAATGTCTATTTGTACTGTATTTTTCTGTTTGACTTTTTGATTAAATCGCCTATTCAAGCAATGGTGCATCCGGGCAGTTTTTTGAAGAGTTAATACTGCTCTATAACTGACATGGCGCAGCAAGGACAGTAAAGTAGCCTGCTGATGACTGATGTCAGGTCATGGAGTTCTCAGGTGGCATGTCTACCTAAAGCATTACATATTAGTATAGCAGTGCATTGTATAGAATACACTCCCAACTGTACAAGAGTGTAGAGACTTTTATTACTATTGGGAATATACTACGTAATTGTCCATGACATTCACCATGTAATGGCGGTTTCAATTGAGAATATTGTCACTGTCTCATCACAGTGATGAGCACTTAGCAAATAATAATTGAAGAAATCGGGCTATAAAATGGCTGAGAACTTATAACAAGTCAGAGTTTTAGGTAAAAAAATTTAAGGCATGTTAGGGGGATTCCCATGTGATTGGCCAACGAGCGTACAAATTCAGTTTTGGCATCGCATCCATTTGAGCAGCTTTGACTGCGGCTCTTGGTCTGAGAGAAAAGAGAACACAGACACAGACACAGACAGAGCCTTAGGCTGAGTGGAAGGAGCCTCGAGTGAAGGGCCCAGGGAAGCAGGAGCTCCACTCTTTGCATTCCAAAGATGTCCAGGCGAACACACAAGTGCTGCTCCATACACGCTCCACATGCATTCTGCCCTTGACAGCAGATCTGCGACTGGCTTGCCTAATCCTAATCCTAGTACTAATCCTAGCCATTTTGTGTGTGTTACTGATTCAGAATGTGTTACTGATGGTAAGAGGTGCTGTGTATCACTGCACATTAATTGTATTTTATTATCATATTGTATTTTAATGTATAGTAGACATTTATACATTGTGTGGGTATGTATATGTTATATAATAAAACTAATGATGTGAAATAATATAATAATATACATAGGCTATATACACTGTATATACACTGTACTTATTCCTGCATGTAACATTTAAATTATTTCTGTTGTGTCATATTTTTGATATTGTTGCATTTGCATTGGCTGTAATAGACACTGTTAGCCTTTGATAATATACAAGGCATATTTGTATTGGTGGCCAGGTCGGTAGCTGTTAGTAGGCAATACAAGCGCTGATATTCTACCCTAGGCAGTGTTAACATACTGTACTGGCTGCTTAGAATTCACACCACTCATAATGAAATTGAGTGTTTATCAAGAAGTTATTATCTTATGCCGGCATTTCACTGTAGGGTAGGTGAGCATAGGTGGCTCAATCATGTTATGTTTGACACACCAGTTTACCGAGAAGCTAGAACATTGGCAGCATTTCTCGGTTGGGGGAATATTATTTTATTGTAATCTTATTGTACATAATTTTGAGTATACTTTTATATAATGTGAATATTCCAGGCTATACTTATCACATGGAAAATACTAAATTACATTTACTGTGTGCTGATGTGCTAGATGAACATAAAATTACCCTTGGAGTGATCTTAAGTGGTATCATTTGTAAAATGTCATGCCATCCCTATGCAACAGGTGATTACACACTTACAGAAAAATGTACAAGAGTGAATGATTGCACAATTAGGTATGTATACCACAGTGTGTTACAATGCTTTTGCATTGTTTTCCAATGTAATATGAATGTTTCATCTTAAACCATCACAACGGGCAAATGTACTCTCACTGAGCACTTTATTAGGAACACTTGTAATCCTACTTATATTTATGCGATTATCCACTCAACCAATTGTGTGGCAGCAGTGCAATGCATACAATATACAATCAGCAATACAAATACAAACAATAAAAATTTGATCTCAGTGACTTTGACCATGATAGTTAGTGCTAGACAGGGTGGTTTGAGTATCTCTTGGGCAGAAAAGATTTGTTAATGAGAATGGTCTAGGGAGAATGCCCAGACTGGTCAAAGGTGACAGTAACGTAAATAACTACACATTGCAACAGTGGTATGCAGAAGAGCATCTCTGAACACGCAACGCATCAAACCTCGAAGTGGACAGATTACAGCAGTAGAAGACTTTATAAGTCCAAAAAATAAGTGTAATACATAATTAATATCGCGCTCACTGAGTGTATATGCTTTATAATGCATTTTAATTAATTTTCGGAAAGCAATATCTAAGACTAGGGGTTGGCAACTGTGATACTGGAGAGCCACAGTGCTAGCTGGTTTTTGTTTTCAGTTTAAAATCAGCAGCTGATTAGATCCAATAAACAAGGTTAAATGTGCAAACAACCGCATTCATTGGTCAATTAAGTTCTGAGTAACAATACACCCTGCGGCTCTCCAGGACCAGGTTTTCTGACCCCTGTATTTTATCCTTTAACCTCCTGAGACCCTAGGTCCTTAAACAAGGACAGACAGTTTTGGCTTGCCTGAGCTCTATACAGTGTTTCTATTAACAATAAGGGACATTCAATTAAAATTAAATGAAATATATATTTTGAAAATATTTAAGCATGTTTTTGTCACCCAAGACACCTGTATTTTGTGATTTTCAGTAATAAAAATATTGTCATTCCCAATATTGTCATTCCCAATAGTGAGTTTCATGAGACAAAACAGTTGATTAACAGCAACATATATGATTATTTTATGATTAACAGCAATGCACAATTTAACCCAAAAGTGCGCTAGTTGGTCTGAGTGTTGTAACGTGCTTTTTTGAGTTACTGTCACCTTCCTGTCATCTGGCCATTCTCCGCTGATCTCTCTCATTAACAAGGCGTTTTCACCCACAGTTTTCACTGTATTTTGTAGAGACTGCTGTGTGTGAAAATCCTAAGAGATCAGTAGTTTCAGAGATACTCGAGCCTCATGACCAATGTCACTTAGATCCCATTTCTTCCCCCATTCTGTACAACAACTGAACCTCTTGACTATGTTTGCATGCTTTTATGCATTGAGTTGCTGCCATATGGTTGGCTGATTAGATATTTGCATTAATGAGCTGGTATACAGGTCAGGTGTAAAGTGGTCACTGATTGGCTCAGATTTTTAATAAAACAATAAAACATATGCGGTTAATTTTCACATTCACACCTTTTATTTAAATGTACTTTTGTCCATTTTTAGGTAATTTAACATTGAACTTATTTTCTCTTCTGATAAAATTGTTTGTGGAAAAAGGCACATGGCGTAACAAAAACATCTGGTCTGGATTATTTTAAGTATCACTTTTTCAGTGTATACACATCTTCAGTTGGTTTCATTGTTAGAATATAGAATATAGTCTTCATCCCATAGGCATTGAATAGCCAGCTGCAAGTACAGTAGTACCAATGTGACTGCACTTTCAAACTTGAGTTCCTTCTTCAGATAAGTTGTATGGCGTCATTTAGTTATCTGTATTTCAGAAATTCTTTGATGAAAGAAAATCTTTATAAATACTATCTTAATGCCTAATATCATGTTGTGTTCCCGAAATACAGTTATTCTCATGGTCCATATTAACTAATACATTCTAAAGAGGTCTTTAATCTCCATAACAGTAATCCCCTCTGTGCCAAAAGATTCTCAAATTGTAATTGGAGGGGGGAGGTAGAAAGCCATGAAAAATCCAATCAAAAGGAAGAACAAAAACACACATTTTAATCAGACAGCTTAGGACCTAATTCCCTCACAGAATTGTCATTCGTCAAGCCCTTTAGAATACAAAGAGTAGACGGAGTAGGTACAAATTGGCCATCCATCGTTTGACATTGGCTTTTATCATCTGTCCAGAATATTTGATGGTATCCCAACATCCCCATATGAATTCAGCTTGGCGTCTTCATTCCAAGTCAGCAGTCTTGACTGGTTTGAGTGTGCAGTATGTGTGGTCATCATTAAATATTGTGGGATGCCCTAATGTAAGTTGTTAGCGTTAGCTTCAGGATGCCTCCAGGCACCAGCTTTGATGCAATGCTAGCAATGGATGAGTAGGTGGAAAGTTGGATGGATGATTGAATGGATGCTGAGGGAATCAGTATTGTTCATGCCATTTTCCTCCGCGATTTGCCAGCAGTGTTTATGTAATCTTGCTGTGCCCTTTGAAAATACGGAATAAACTCAAATTTAGGCGCTCTGCATTCTTTAACACTTATCTAAATTTAGAAATATTTCTGAATGTACACTGTTGGGTGATTTAGAGCTGGAATTCTTATGCATAGATAGTGCTGGGTATTTTCTGGAATAGATTCAAATTCAGATAGACTTATTATTTTAATATTTGTGTTCTTATTCTCAATGCAGACAAATATAAGGAAGCACATATTTTGCGCATATTCGCTTTGTTGGTCTTTGGTCCTGTGCCCTGGGAGATGAGAGACCCATGCAAGCTGATGAGATGAAAGGTGGGAAGGGCCTGTGTTAGACTGGACTATTCTCTGCTGGCACAGGCACGCTCTTGGCTCAGTAGAGGTTGTACTGCAGCAGCAAAATGGAGCCAAAACGCTCTCTTCTCCACACTGGCCGTCCTTTTCACGTGTCCCTTTCCTCCCTCGTTTACTCTTCCTCGGATAAATATGAGAAGCGGAGAGGTGAGGCGGACAGTCATTGTTTTGGGGAAATGGGGGGGGCATTTATTTCAGGTTTAGAATTGATGGATGGCGAAGGCAGTCTCCAACATTGTGCGGTGTTACATTTTAATCAGCTAGCCAACCGTTTTACGTGGTGGCAGGGAGGGGGGCTTGCAGGCAGAGGGAGTGGGGGTGTTGACACCACAGTTTCCCCCATAGTAGCTTGGCGCTCTCAGTAGCAGCTCGCTCCATTCCCCGCCGCCAAGAGGCCCGGCACCCACTGCAAAGCCCTGTTCGCTGTCCGCCATGATAGAGGTGCATGTCAGCGCTTCTCCGGGTAGCCTCATGGGGGTGAACAGAGAATGTTTGACTCGGGCTAATGTACCGCATGTCTCAGAACAACAGGGCTGGCTTGGCTGATTTACAATTTCCACCTCTGGTGTATGTGAGTTGAGTCTTTATATTGCACCCATGCAGACCCCTGGCATGTTTAAAAAACATAAGTTACAACATGAACAACACTGTAAGAAATAACATGGCTTTAAAAAAAGTACCAAATTAACCGTAATGGATAGTTTCTAAATTCTGTTTTTTCACACTCTTCATTTTAGTACATTTTTGTTGCCCTCCGAAATGACATTATTTTAAAATCATGTGAGTAGATTCATGTTAATTTTTTCTTTGTTAATTAATCTTCTTCGTCAGAGTATTTTCACTAAGAAACATTGATATCCCTTTTCACTAAAAAGTATTGATATCCCTTGTATCTGTGGCTTGGGGTTAAAGATGACAGTACCATTTATTGCAGTAATATTGCATGGTTATTTATTACCAAGGTATGCCTGGAAATGCACCCTCAAATATTGCACAAAATCTTGTAGATTACAGAGATTTCTGTTTTCAATAAAAGTGTTCCTACAAACAGAATATTTCTTGAGATGTTTAACCCGTTATCAATATTTTTTCTTTATTTTACTATAACTCTGAAGAATACAAGGGCCTAAGTGCTCAAAGCATAGCAATGTGCAGCTCTATAGTATGGTTAAGGAACTGGGCTTATAACAGAAAGGCTGCAGCTTAATTTCCCAGGTAAGGCACCGCTGTTGTACCTTTGAGAGAAGCACTTAACTTGAATTGCTTCAGTATATATCCAGCTGTATTAAATAGATACAGTGTAAAAGTGGAAGTTGCCCTGAATAATGGCATATATTAAATGCCTAATGTGTCGTGTGAAACACCAGACTGTTGAAAACCTGCATGTTCAGGTCTTATCTGATACACAGGAAAAACATGATGTAACAAATCATACTAACTGTTTCTTTACTCTTTTCTTTAAAAAAGCTGGTGACATTGCCAAAGTTGATATGCAAAGCAAAGCTACATCTGAGAGGCCAGAATGTTGTGTGTGTCATAACATCTGACAAGTCATGTTTATAAGTTAAAAAAAGTAGAACAGAGTCAAGTGGAGCATCTGGAAACTTCTAGTGGAGCATTGTTGGCAATGTGGCAACTGAATATATATTGTAAGTATTTTATGTAGACCTTTGTTCTTTTTTCTTTTACAATCTTTAAAAGCCTAAATAGCTAGCAATCACGCTACCGCATTGCTCACTAGACTCAAAACCATATAGGATTTGAATGGGCGCTAACTGTCGTATAATACACTCATATGGCTTGCAGTGTGGCTGTCTAGCATGTGCGTATATGAAGAGGACTGACTGCATATACAGTACTTCAGCAGCAGTACCCCCTGTGCAGGTGAGATTGGCATAGCAGCAATGTGAGAGAGTATAGTGCAACTGGCGATTTAAAAATGGGAGAAAATAAAAAAATACAGTTTGATCCGCCTGTTCCCCCCCAGCCACCTCAGCACTTCCCATTGCTGACAGGCATAGAAACTGGGAGTACCACTCAAAAGCCACTGAATATTTCATACCCGTCACTGTGCTATTTCATATATAGAAATCATGAGATCCTTATCCCTTGTTTTGAAATACTGTAGAATTGTTCCCATTTTTCCCTCAATGGAAATCAGGCCTTATTACTATGAGATATGAAAGGTTTCCATTACATGCAAGAGTTATTGCTGTTCTGTATAAATTCTGGCACTGTCAATAACTTACTAATATATATCTTATAGTAATGGGGAAAATGAAAGTGCCATATTTAGCAGAACCAAAATTGTCTGACTTACCTCTTTATGAAAGAGGTAGTAATTTATTGATTTATTTGTAGACTGCAAGTGTCATTGATGAAGTTATGAATAATTGTACAGCTATACCTGAAAATATAGTACATGCAAGTGTTACAGGCAAAGAACATTTCTAATATCACTAATATGACATCAGTGCACTTAAGGTACCCACCATACGTACTGGAGAGTAGAGCAGCAACAATCAGAATTTTGACATGTGTCTCATTTATACTCTCCATGTCATTTTCATCAGACTTGTCTTGATGGCCTTTTGAATTCTTCACCACATCAACTGTTTAACTGCTCACACGTAGCCTACAATGGGTCCTCCAGTGAACAAAATCAATACCTTCATTTCTGTGTCATCTGATCCTCTCAGTCCATACTGGGGGCTAGATTTACTAAGGAAACAGTTGCAAGGCAAAAAGATTTGCTTTATTGCAACTCGTTTCTGGTCGCTCATTATATATATGTTAACAACTGATTTACTAAGGCTGTTACTAATTATGCAATTGAAATGAAACACCCTCTTTCACAATTTTGTGGCAGGAAACTCCAATAAAACATCAGAACATGGCATGCTTACACATCTAAGTTACAAAGTCCTCATTAATTGATATGGAGCCATCACAAGAAAAATAACGTTCTAAGTTGGGGTAGGCGATTTTTGGTGGTATTGGTGAAACTATCTTCACATTCCGACAGCTGGCAATAGACCAACTGCTCTGGGGAAAAATTCCCATGTGGGTTTTTCGCTGCTATATACATTCAAAACCTTTTTTCTGCCCATTTAGCCTGGGAGTAGCAGCTTTTTAGGGGCGGCTTGTAGCGTAGTAATTAAGGTACATGACTGGGAGCCACAACGTCAGTGGTTCGAATCCCGGTCGAGCCACAATAAATGATCCGCACAGCCGTTGGGCCCTTGAGCAAGGCCCTTAACCCCACATTGCTCCCCGGGCGCTGCATTGTGGCTGCCCACTGCTCCTAGGTAACTAGGATGGGTCAAATGCAGAGGACAAATTAACCCACAGGGTTCAATAAAGTATAACTTATCTTATCTTAACGGTTAGCCTTTACATAGCCAATACGAGCAATGAAATGGCGAGTAGCCAAATGCTTAACTAAAAAGCTTATTTAACCATATATTTGAGCTGGCTAAGTAAAGGGTTATTTTAGTTAGCTCCTCACAATTCATTTATCTGGTTTCACGATGGCATTTAGGAATAAGGCTGTACTGAAAACTTGTGTATGACGGAATGCATCAGTGTATTGTCAGACTATTGTCTGACAGATGGGATGCAGCTGTAGCTATAGCTAGCTTCGTTGCAACTACTCTGTACATGCACAAAATTTGTATCTGGACACGCTTGCACTAAGCCTCACCGAATAATGACTGGAGGCTGTCAAACTGACCGTGATCACATTTAATCAGTTAAAATCTTGTATTAAATATATTTTTTGTGCACCATTAGGTACGAATTGGGCTATAGCCTTGGTCCCATTTGTGTTCTATCTGGAGATCCAATTGACGCATATAGGGCCAATATTTTCGGAAATCCATGTGCAAAGGTATGTGTGATTGGAAACAAACGAAAAATTTGTGCCAGATTTATGAAAGTAGTGCAGCCTTTTTTCGTATCCACTTGTGTATGTTGATAAATGCTAATCAATTGTAAACATAAAGTGTGCAAACAAAATGGACACCCCTAAAATACCTGATAAGGACCACATTTTCAGGCAATTTAAAGAGATGCCGAGAAAAGATGAAAAAAGTCATTTTAAAATTTTGTGTAGCCAAACATGATCTGATAAAAAAAAAAAAAAATCATTATATGACTGTGTGTGCTACAGAACTTGAACGCGCCGTTATTGTTAGTTGTTTATTTAATTAAGATGATTGTCCTGGTGGAGAAACATAAAGCGATGTGCCAAACCTGACGAAGATCCACTGGGATCGAAACGTCTGCAATAAAGGTGTGTAAGGAGCATGTGCAGGCTTTCTTCTTTTCATCCAAACTAAGATCTTAACATTGGTAATTAGCCTATTTTTTGTTTACATCGGCTACAGTGGCCTCAAAAATTATTGGCACCCCTGACAGAAAATGAACAAACAATACTCTAAAAAATTCTAAACAATATATTTATAGACAAACTCGAAATACCAACATGTGATAAATACTGTGCTATATTAATGTTTCAATGGAACCAACAAAAATCATTTACTGATTTAATTAAAAAATCAATTTCCTCCAAATCAATGTTTCACAATTATTGGCACCCTTAAAGATTATTGTAAATAACACCTACCAAAATTAAACCAGGTATTAAATTCCACTTATTTAAGTTTATCTATGTGTTAAGGAACTGTATTGAGTGATTACATCACTTCCTGTTTCACTAGGGTATAAAAATGAGGTAACACACATGCAATATCCCTTTGTCATCCAACACCATGAAGAAAACAAAAGAATTGGCAGTTCAAAAGAGGCAGATGGTCGTAGACCTTCATAAACGTGGTAATGGCTACAACAAAATTCACAAACGATTGAATATACCACTGAGCACTGTCAGAGCAATTATAAAAAAGTTCAAAAGATATGGAACTGTTGAAAATCTCATGGGTAGAGGACGCAACTGCATCTTGCCCCCCAGGATACTGAGGAGAATGGTGAGAGAAGCAACAAAATCCCCAAGGATCACAGTGAAAGAATTGCAGGCCTTGGTGGCATCTTGGGGTCACCAGGTTTCAAAAAGCACCATCAGACGCCACCTCCATAACCACAGCCTCATTGGAAGGGTTGCCAGAAGAAAGCCTTTTCTGACCAGAAGACACACAAGAAAGTGCTTGGAGTTTGCCAAACGTCATTTACATTATGACTGGAACAAGGTTCTCTGGTCAGATGAGACCAAAATTGAACGTTTTGGTCAGATACAGCATCGGTAAGTTTGGCGTAGGAACAGAGATGCATACAAGGAGAAGCACCTCATACCCACAGTGAAATATGGTGGTGGGTCAGTCATGTTTTGGGGCTGTTTTAATTCCAGAGGTCCAGGGGCACTGGTTAGGATTGATGCCATAATGATTTCCAGCAAGTATCAGGCAATTTTGGCTGAAAATCTGGTTCCCTCTGCCAGAAGTCTGGGACTTGGTCGTTTCCAACAAGACAATGACCCAAAACACACCTCAAGATCCACACAGAAATGGTTCTGTGACAACAAAATCAACGTTCTGCAATGGCCATCTCAGTCACCAGACCTCAATCCAATCGAAAACCTGTGGGCTAAGTTGAAGAGGTCAGTTGATAAGCACAAACCCAAGAACGTGAAGGATCTTGAAAGGATATGCAAAGAGGAATGGTCCAAAATCCCTCCAAATGTGTTCCTTAATCTTGTCAAAAATTACAGGAAGAGACTCCATGCTGTTATCCTTGCCAGAGGTGGTTGCACTAAGTACTAGGTGAAGGGTGCCAATAATTCTGAAACCTTGATTTTGTTGAAGTTTTTTTTTTTTTAAAAGATTGTTATGATTTTGGTTGTTTCCATTGAAACATTAATAAAGTACAGTATTTGGCACATGTTGATGTATTACCTTTCTCTATAATTATATTATTCTTTTTTTTTAAGCCTTGTTTGTGCATTGCTGGTAAGGGGTGCCAATAATTCTTGAGCCCACTGTACATAAACTACATATGCGCCACATAGGACTGGAATAAAAACAGAGACGTTACTGTCTGGGATTATCAAGGAGCAAGTGCAAGTCTGCAAGAGGCTGAGGACGGAAAGCACTCATCTGAGTTCTGGCTCCTGTGCGTTGCACAAACTGAAGCAGGTGTCTGGGCAGTTGGAACCAACTTGAGAAACCGCTCGGTCTTTGAATATGAATATGAAGTAAGCCATGCTTAAATTTTCTGTTAAAGAAATAAATGTAAATGCAATGTGAATAGAGTCTAATGACTGAATTATTTGCATGTTGGAACAGTTTCACTCTCACTATTTTTATGTGAACTGTAACTGCCAGAAATGTCCTAGAACTGGCCTATGGTCATAACAAAGTCATGCATCTTTCTGGATGAAAAATATTTGCTCTAATATGTGTATATATATTTTTAATTAAGTGAAAACCTAAAAGTGTTTGGTTGTTCCTCAGTCTCCCCACCCTAAAAACATACAGTAGGGGTTATTCTCCCGTCCTGGATGTCCACTGCATCTAGTGATGTTCTGTGTGTGTCAGCACCAGTTATTTAAGTCCGTGAGCAGCTGAAGAATTCAGAAACCATATTGTCAACACCTTAGTTGACTGCTGATTGAATTTGAAACCCCTGCCTTAAAAGGTCATTAAATCCTGAACAGGCTTTTCATACAGTATATATAAAATGATTTTGGCAGTGGCAATTGGTGAGGTTTTTCAAAGCACCAATAATATTTTCAGGTTTATTTCATTAGTTTCCATTCCCCTCAGATGCATTCTAAGAAGATGACGTACATAGCAACACAAACATATTTTGTGCAGTTGCTTTCTAATCTGAAGCCTGGTTCCCAGCAGTGGATAATACATTAGGCTTCCTGTTTTTATTAAGACCCTACATACAGTATGCTCGGCAGGGCCTTGAAGTAGTTTCTCGTCTTGTCTTCCATGCTAGACCTTCTTCACAATGACTCTCCAACTTAGGCAGACTTAATTATTTGTTACAGGGAAAAGTACTGATTACAAGTTACTTTGTAACGCATTACCCCTAACACTGGTTACTAGGTTGTTACTAAGGTATTATTAGGGTGGTTGCTTGGGCCTTACTGTAGAACCTCAGAGTGAATGACCTTTACAGTGAAAAGGCATTAATCTGCTGATGGTACAAAGTTCTCTGTGCTGACATGCTGCAAGATGATGAAACCGTAGGGATGTAACCTCTTCTCATCATCTTCAGGGCCAAATATAAAACAAGAAACCGTCAAATTACGGTCTGAATGAAGAGATTGTTGGAGGGCCAGTAAGCCTTTTCAGTACTCAGGGAATATTCACTTGTTGAGATCAGCTGTGATCATTATATAGAGGCATCCCATGGTCATCTCTGTTATAAATAAAGGTAACGTTAAAGGCAGGCTGAAATGGAAGTCAGAGCAGCACTAGCTTCCATGATATGACATACATATACACAAATTGAATGAGTCGATTTGACTGACGTCAAATGAAGGGGGTGATGTCAAATGAGGATGCACGCTACTGTGTGAAAAAGATATTCACTGGAAGGGAACAAAATATTGAAGGACATCGGCATACACACATACACTGGTACATGACGACGTCAAATCTCATAAAATCTTGTTTTCCATGAAGTAGAAGTAGAACTTGGTGTCAAAATACATTACAATTTTTGGAATATATACTTTAAGACATGCTCATATGGTTATGATGAATTGGCTAAATTGAGGAAAAAGTTCATTTTGATTTCAGCTTGTCTATAAGGAAACTGTTTAGTTAGATCTCTGTGGGTTCTCTGGACCCCTGTTGATCACCAGTGAACAATTGGGATTCCTAGGCTCAGTGACAATGGTGGTGCTTGACCTAACACTATCAAACACTGACAATGTCACCTCTGAGCACCATTTACTTGTCTGTGGAATAAAAGCAAAAGAAAATGTGAAAGCATGACCTTCAGCCCGGACATCTTGGATTAAGAACCTTGATCCCGAGAAATGCTTTCCTTCTCAGGGTAGTCTTTGAGCACAGTTTGAGATTTCTTCAGTCGCGCCAGCTGAATCTAATATAGCTGCCACCAACTGTAAAGCCAGTACCACAGTGTGCTGTTTTGGGTGCGTGAAGCTTGGTTTTAATGTGCAAATACATTTGCAGTTTTAGTGTTAAATGGTCTACTACAATATATTGAACCACAAACATGCATACATTGAAATTTGATGACAAAGTTTGTGATGAGTGACAGGTTGTTTCTTCATGCAAAATATTTCATGCTTTATTTTAGGGGTTTAGTGAAGGTGGGTCATTTCTTACCTTAAGGACAAGGGAAGTATACCGAATGTTAAGACTACACAAGGGTTAACTGGGTCTTTACAGCGGGACTTGAATTTCAGTAGGCTACTGGTAGGAAGTAATTTCACTCATGATGCAGCAGGTTAGGAACAGAAATCAGAGATATTGCTGATCTTTCAGTCACAATATATCAGAAGGAAGTGACCAGTGCGCCAGGGATTTTCATGGGATTTAAGATGGCCATTGCAGACCATGGTTGTTGTTCTTACTTAACAATTTCTTTGTGGATCCTAATGTACACTTGGAGGCATTGTCCTGCTGGACAATCTACCTACTAAGACTTAGATTCCGAGCAGAGGCAACCAGATTTTCTGCCATTGTTGAATAGTGCCCCTGGACCACTAGCAGCAAAACATCAATGACCCACTTCCATATTTGACAGTAGGTATAATGTGATTCTCCATGTATGCATTCCATTTTGCCGCCAAAAATGTTGATGGTGTGTATAGTTAAAACGTTCAATTTTGGACTCATCTGAGCATAGCACTCTCTTCCAGACATAATTCCAACGAGGTTTGGCAAACTTAAGATGCTTCATTTTGTTTATTGTTCTCAGGGCTGTCTTTGTGTCACCCTTCCAAAGAGTTTGCTGGTATGGCAGTGCAATTTTTTGTTTTTTTACTCTTTTTTTTTTTTTGCCCAAGACACAAGCAATCTCTGCAATTCTTAACATTACATTACATTACATTACAAGGCATTTAGCAGACGCTCTTATCCAGGGCGACGTACAATGAAGGGTAGATCCAACGCAGGAACAAGTGTGAAGAGGACCCGATTCCTAGCGTGACCATACAGATACAATCGGAACCCTTGAAGAATACATCAACTTACAAACTAGCATACCACGGTTGGCAGCAAGAATACCCTGAGTACAATAATACAATAGCTAATACAAAACACAACAATATCTATATATAACTATATAAGTGCCATTAAACTGTGATCTGGAATTCTTCCATCACCATCTTCCTTACTATCCATGGGAGTAATATGCACTTGCATCCTCTTCTTGGCAAGTCTGCTACCATTTCATATATTTTAAGCCTTTTTTATTGCCCTTACGAAGCTAAGTGGTATGTTTAACCGTTTATGTATTTTATTACCCATTCCCTGACTTGTGATGGTCAATTACTACCTGTGTCTTCTGAATTAACCGTTCTTTGGCTTTTCTCATGCAGATGATTGACATTTGATGATTGTGCATGCTTGTTACCTCATTTTCTATACTCTAGTGAAACTGTTTACTATTTTTTACAAGTGGTTATACCCAGAACACACTATTTCAAAACTTTTAACATGGATATCTGTCAGGGCTCAGAACAAAGGAACCAATCACGAACAGGGAGGTATCTGATGTCTTTAAGATCACAGTAGGTCTGGCAGGCAATGGTCAGACATGAGGAATATCACAGGTAACCCAGTTGTGTTGATGAACACAGGCGAGGGTTCGAAACCAGGGCTACCAGACACAGCAGAGATAATCAGGTAATCAGAATCACAAGCAAGAGGTCATAAAGGGCAGGCAGTCAGATCTGGCCGAGGTACAAGACAAAATCTGAAAGGCAATCAAGAAAAAGTAAAAAAAACCAACAGAAAATAGCAGTTCAAAGACAGACAGAAGGGTAATCCAGAAGACAGTGGTTGGGTTAAATGAAGGTCGTTACACAGGTAAGTCAGACCGAAAAAACACTGGAAGGAATGGCGGAACAGAACTACGGAAAGCAAAGTGGAATAAAAAATATGAGAATGTAGGGGACTAAAAAAACAAGTCGGTGAGGACACAAGATGAAACTGGGGGTGTGCTTGTGGCAGATGGCGTGGAGGGGAATGTCCCTGGAGGACAACCAGACCCTTTGTCCCACAGTGTAACGAGGAGCGGGACGATGGCGGCGGTCTGCAAACTTCTTCATCTCTTTTTCCAGGCTCAATGTGCGCGCCGGACTAAGAGTCGGGCGGCCAGAACCTCCATTTCCTTCTCTTCTTCCGAGAAGAGTGGTGGCTGGTACCCCAGACACCAGGTAAAGGGAAACAATCCTGTGGAGGAGACAGGGAGCGAGTTATGAGTGTATTCAATCCACGGAATACAGTTGACCCTGGAGGCAGGAGACTTTTCCACCAGGCAGCACAGTGTCTTTTCAAGTTACTGGTTCATGCATTCAGTCTACCCGTTGGTCTGAGGATGAAACTGGGCCTTGGCTCCGATGAGTGAGCAGAACGCCTCCCAGAAACGGCTGGAGAATTGGGGACCTCGGTCAGTTGTGACCTCCAGGTGGAGGCCGTGGAGGCGGAAGACGTGGAGGAACAGTAGTTCTGCGTTTTCTTTAGATGAGGGTAGTTTCGGGAGAGTGACAAAGTGAACAAACTTAGAAAAGCAATCCACAATGGTAAGAACCGCCGACATTGCCTTGGAAACTGGAAGCCCAGTGACAAAATGTAGGGCTACATGGGACCAGGGATGGTGAGGGATGGACAGTGACTGGAGTAGATCCTGGGGTCACTGATTACTGGACTCAGGGTAGTTTTGAATAAAGCAGCGGTAGAAATAGTCAAAGCCCAGGAACCTCTGAAGCTCCTTGCGGTTAGCAGGTGATAGCCAATCAGCAATAGCCCTTGTTTTTTCCGGATCCATTTCTAAGCGCCCTTGGGAGACCACAAAGCCGAGGAACTGGACCATGGTATGGTGGAACTCACACTTCTTCACCTTGATGAATCTCCAGCAGGCATTGGCAAATATGCTGTACATATTCTTCCAGGGAGGTTGAGAAAATAACAATGTCACCCAGGTAGATGGACACAAACTTTTAAATCATGTCTCTGGGCATGTCGTTTATCAGGTTCTGGAATTTAGCCGGGGCGTTAGTGAGCTTGCACGGCTTCATCAGATGCTTGCAGTGGCCGCTAAAGGCTGTCTTCCACTCACTTATACACACCAGATGATAGGCATTGCGTAAGTCCAACTTGGTAAAAAACTTGCCGTTTAGGAGGGAGGATAAGACCGGCAGCCAGGGACTCTCTGACGTACTTCTCCATGGCTTGCGTCTTGGGTGCCGACAGGGAAAACAGACAACATCTGGGGGATGTGGTTCCAGGAAGCAGGTTGATGGAGCAGTCGTAAGACCGGTGTGGTGGTAGGGAGCAGGCTCAGGACTGGCTAAGTCCCATTCTTATTTTTTATTGGATGTTGAGTTTATGTAAACAATAAAATAAAATGCTTCAAAGAAAAATAATGCATCTTGAAATGCCACCTCGTTAGTGTTTTTTGGTCATTCTGTTCTGAGTGGCAAAGTGATCTAGTTGGGCGACACCTTTCCCCAGTGCTATGGTAGAATGCACTTTGAGACATGAAGTGTTTTGGTAGTCTTAGTGCATAATGTGTATAATATTAACTGTTGTGCCTAGTTGCATGTTGGTAAAGAGAACTGTGTTAAGAATTTTGAAAAATTATACTCAGTATTGAGACATGAGTAAAACCAATTGTAAAAATTAGATTTTATCTATAATAATTGTTAGGAGTGCTAATAATTTTGGCACCTGTGCTTTTCAGAAACAATTACTAAGTTTACTAAACAAAAAACAGTTAAGTAAATGTATTGAAATAAAGGTATATCGTTTTCCAGTATCTTTCAACATAAAATATAGATAATTATCCATGTTGTATATTATACTGCATGCACTCCATTTTTATTATTAAGGGTGCCAATAATTTTGGAGCCCACTGTATATGATTTGAACTCAACATGCCTACCTGACATGAAGAGTAACAATCTAACCTCTAAAACAGGAAGAAACATTACCAATTTTAATTATTTTAGGAATATCCTATTTATCTATGTCTTAGTTTGCCAATTTTATTAACCTTTATGTGGCATTTTTACTAATGCCATAACATGCAACCTGTAATTACGAATTCCATACTTGCCTGCTGTTAACCTTTACCAGACGCATTTACCCTTGCCATAGCATGTCAACTCTTAATCCTTACAATTCCTTCCTTCCATGTCTGCATACAGATTATTGTAACTGCACTTTAGTGTACACTCGGTGTATTTTTTTTTTTTTTACATGTGTTTGTTTGTTTTTTCCTGGAGTAGCCCCAGCCTAGACATTTGGAGGTATTGCTTAACTTTAAACTCTAAGGAATTAACAATTATGAAAGAGGAAATCACAGCCAGAGTGTTACAGAGTATTACAGTTTTACATTAGATTGCAGTCATGAAAGCTTTCATTATTTTAGACGGCCAGGATTTTTCCATGTCCCCTCGTAAATAGTAAAGGTTGCCAGTATCGTGTGATTATTCAGCAGGTGCCATGTCTGCAGCAACAACATAATGCATTCTCCCCCTCTAATCGCTCCGACCAGGAGGGGGATCAGCACTCCGCTTGAGACGCACTGTAGCGCGAGCCGAGACGCGAGAGAGAAAAAAAACAAGAGAGAGCCTCGGTTCTGGAGACTCGCTGCAGACTCCGGATCCAGCCGTAAGAGAGGAATCCAGGAGTCCACATCTTGCCGGAGTCCCTAGGATTTTAATCATGCCTCTCTGTCTGTGTGTGAGTGCAGGCAGGCTGACAATGATTTCCTCAGTGATTACGTACAGAGCGAGTCCCTGCGGGTTAGGGGCCCCCTCTGGAGTCATCCTGATGGCTTTGGGGGCCTTGCTTCCATTTTCTATTATTATGTGGACTACCGGAGCGACAGCGCAGTCCAAGACCTTGCAGGTTTGTGATGAGGAGGGAGCACACATCTTCTCTCTGCTTCTTTTACCAATTTAAACGTAGACTTAGATCACATTACAGATACATATCCAGAACTAGATAACGGGAATTAGAAAAAGGAGATCCTAATTTTAGTTTCGTATGCAAGAAAAAAGTATTTTTTTTTCTTTTTAAGTTTTGTTGCATTTTACTCTCCCTTACACAGCAGGCGTTTGCTGATGTCTTTCCAACGCGATAGCAGTTAAGCTCAAACAGTAAAAGCAGTAATCCTGTTTTTGTTTTTTCTTTTTCTTTTTGTTTTAAAGCGCGTCACTAAATGTTTGTACGCGAACGTTTATTATCGGAAGGATGGGAACGTGTGCGACGGAATTACCAATATTTTGACACTTTTCCTGATACTGCAATTGCATTAAATAGGCAGCTTGGATTTAAAACGTATTAGGCTACCTCCCTCCGTGTAATTATCCCAGAATTGCTATCGTCATCCAGATCTTATTTTTACATACATGTTTTTTACATCTTGAGAGAGCATCCGCTACAGTGGTCTGTGCAAATAAATCGGGATTGCATAGGATATCCGCTATATATAGCATTCATTTGATCAGTCAGAAACTGAGCAACTTCGGCTGTTTTCTTTAGGATGTCTCGCCGCAAGCAAGCTAAACCAAGATCTCTGAAAGGTAAGTACAATGTTGGCTGTATCTATGGCTAGCTACAACTCGTGAGTGATTCTTAAGGTGGAACCCAACCGCGTTCAGCAATTTACCATTAACATAAACTGTATTTTACTGCAATACCTGCGCATCCTACGGTAGGCTGGCTTGTGTAAAACGGAAAGTAACCTACTTATGGGAAAGTTTTTATTCTCTTTTTCTAAACCGAGAAAATATATATTTTTGCACGAGACGTCTTTCACCCTTAATATGGATTGTCAAATTGACGGGACATGGATTTCGCAAATAGTCTACGGGTCTTTCCGTAAGACTGTTGTTAGCTTACTTTGCCATTTTTGTGCTCGGATGTCAGAAGATCAGGGAAACCGAACTGGCACATTTCTTGGCACATGTCAAATGGCCAGAAGCCATTGTGAAGCAAATATAACCTAAGTGCCTCGATGTCAAACTACATGTAGTAACTACTATAATTTGAATGCGCTTCCATAGGCATACTTCTCTGTGGCGTGTTGGATCAGTTGTTAATGATGTTGAAAAGCCGAGTCTGATGGAATGTAAGTTTGTAGTGTGTAGTCACGTGACCTCCGCTTGCGCGACTGGAGCGCTGCGGAGGCAGTCTGGCTGGGGAAGGATAGACTTTCGGAAAGGGACAGGAAAATGAGGTGGGAGGGGTGAGGGGAAACAGAAAGTACGAATGATTTCGTAACCTGTTTTGTGAATAAACCACAAACGTTGTGGCGTTTTCGTTTTCAAATGACCTACCTGACGGCCACCGGACGGGTCAATTACTTTTTAGTAGCAGTAGCCCACACACTACAAATAATTTGTCATTAAAAATCCTAGCTATTTCCCTTGTGAAAAATGTCAAATATTTATCTATGCTAAGGTGTGAGTGAGCATCACAGGCAAATACTATTTATTTACCTAATATGACAACATTTCCCCAAAGGGAACCCCATTTCAAGGGGCATTACTTCTAAAATATATATTTTTGTGCTTTTGTTATAGGGAGCCATGAAATATTTTGAGAAGATGATGGTCTCAATATGAACTATAATCTGGGCTCTTTGAGTAAAAGCTGACAGCGGTCAGGTGAAAATTCAGATGTGTTTATTTCAGGGAAGGACACCTCATCTACTGTACATATGCATTTGAGTGGATGAGTGGACCAAGTTAGGAATCCAGCGAAACACGTGTGCGCTCATACACTCAAACGCACGCACAGACACACACACACACACACACACGCACGGGCACTTAAGTACACTGTGCACACCATACAGCATGCAATTACACAGAGATATATGCACACTCCTTCCAGCACACTCATATCTGTACACATACACGCACACATACACACACACACACAACCGTGCACACACATTTTTCAGTGGGGAGGCTGCCGATCTTCAGGGTTGAGCCCCAGTTCATCTGGCAGGCATTGTATTTTGCACAGCGAATAATTGTTCACAATTTCACAGGCTCAGCTAGAGGTCTGGGGACTTTCTTTTCTCCTCCTCCTCTTCTTCTTGGAAGCCTTTGCCTCAAAGGAAGATAATAAGGTGTGCTGTGTGTTCTTACTGCCACCATTTTAATTCAATAGCTGCCCGCTAGTAAAACGCTATTGAAAGGGAAGTGTGTGAGTTCAGTCACCTAACTAAACCACTTTGCCTATATATACGGTGGCCTGCACAATTCTTGGCACCCTTGATAAATATGCACAGGAAGTAAATTAAACAGTAATACAGTTATTGACAAAAGCTTTATTTTCCAAGTAGTGCACTTTGTCAGACCACATGTTTTTCATGGGATTTAAGTCTGGAGACTAAGATGGCCATTACATGGTTTTTACGTAACCATTTCTGCGTGTATTTTGATTCATTTGTGATGCATTTTGATGACGTGCTTCTCCTTGTATATGCATTCCATTTTGCCACCAAAAATGTTGAAGTCATAATTCCAGTGAGGTTTGGCAAGCTCAAGATGCTTGGTTTTGTTTTTGGTGCTCAGTAAGGGTTGTCTTTGTGCCACCCTTCCAAAGAGTTCGCTGATATAGATTTTTTTTTTTTTTTGACTTTTTGACCCCAAGATGCAGCCTATCTCTGCAATTCTTAAACTGCGATCCTTGGGCTACTTATGGCTTCCCTCACCATCTTCCTTACCGTCCTTGGGGATAATACGCACTTGCATCTGCTTCCTAGCGAGTTTGCAACCATTCCATATATTTTATACCTTTTTATTAGTGTCAGTAAGTGGTATGTTTAACTGTTTATCTATTTTTGTACCCATTACTTTGTTGTGATGGTCAATTACCATCTGAGTCTTGACAGTTCTTTGGCTTCTCCTTTTTCCTATGCTGATGGTTGACAAAGGGATTTTGCATGCTTGTTAACTCAACTACATTTTTATACAGAAACAGGAAGTGATAGAATGACACAATATAGTGAATTTAGACTGAGATTAACTAAATTAAAGTAAAATTGTATTGCCAATTTCCATTTCTTTGATTTTAGCGAAAATAATTGTTAGGGGTGCCAATAATTTTGGCACCTGTGGTTTTCAGAAAAAATTAGACTACAAAATAAAAAACATTGAAACATGAGAGTAAATGTATTGAAATAAAAGTATATCGTTTTCCCGTATGTTTGAACATACAATGTAGATCATTGTCCATGTTGTTTATTATATGCAGGCTTTTTGCACAGTTTTTACTAAGGGTGGCAATAATTCTGGAGCCCACTTTACCTGTTTGTACTTTAACAGAAAAAAAATTGAGCTGTTTTTAAACGTCCATGTTTAGAAAATAAATTAACGATGTAAAATCACAGGGTATGGTGGAACAGCTATTGTTCCAAAAACCTGCTGACACATTCCGTGCGTTGACATGTGACATCTTACCTCGTCTGACTCGATGGTCACATAAAGTGGATGAGATGCCACCTCTCTCTTTGAGAGCCTATTCAGAGCCTGTTCTTTACAAGACAATGTGACTGTTTTATCAGTTAACAATGCTCTATTTCTCTGTGGCTTGTGGAAATAACAATGAAAAATATTGAAATGAAAAATGTACTTACCAAAATGAAAATTATCTGTTAATATAACGTTATTTCATAGAAAAATTGAAGTGACGTTGTGTGACAAAAGTAGTAGAGTAGTAGAGCTTGGTTTATTTTCAACCATGAAGACCCTGTAATCTGATATTTACATAGATAACATGCTTGTAAGAAAGAAATCCAAGCTCGAATACTTACTGTATAATAGATTTGACTGTGCCTTCTGGTGTTTTCTTAATAGTGTATTTATCTTGTCTGTAGCCATTTCATATACACAGTGTAGTGCAGATCGTGCTTATTCTATGACAGTATTTTGTATGGGTTTTCCCCGTATAAGTGATGAGTTAATCTTCACACTTGTGGCTATGTGAAAATTAGTTATTGATATGTTAACTGATCTATATTATGTAAAAAAAAAATGAAGAGAAGGCTATTGATCAGACATGGATGAAATACGGTGTTTGACTAATATTTGTATTTAAAATAAATATTGTAGATAAAATGTTCATTGTTGTAATAAATTGAAGGTCACTTAAAAATGTCTGCAGTTGTAGTTGTAAAATGCATTCAGTTCACTATCCTCTATCACTATGAAATGGCTCATTCCAAATAATATTTGCCCATTTAAACAGTATATTCACAGACTTACAGACTGTAGTTTTGGGTTAAAATATTTACAGACCAGAAAGAAATATTGCAGACGAGCTGCAAGACAAGCCGTTGAATTATGCAACCTCCTTGTGTTGCAGCGAGCGATCGCAGTCATCCATTACTGCCGGGGAAATATGTTTGGTCGCCAGACGTTTGTACTGTACGTGGGGGTGCATCTGTCACAAGCAGTGTCACAGGGTTTGACGTTTTGGAGGAAAAGGGAGCAGGGTGTTGTACACGGAGGACGGGGTCACCAGGGAGGGGCTGGATCTCAGGGGAATAGAGAGGGGGGGTAGGAGGTGATGAAAGCACCGTCCCTGGGATCTGTCCTCTTCCGGCTGGTTCCATGGAAGAGTCAGAGGCTACGCTTTAGGTTCCATCGCTGAAAAAGGGAAAGTTCAATGGGTTCCTGTTCCCATTCAGTACGCAGACCCCCGCTTATGGTACAGTGACTGCCTGGGGGGAATTTCTGTCGTTGTATTTGTCAATGCATCATATACGCAAAAGGTTGCATTCTGTAAGGTGACATTTAGACAACTTTGGATTCATGCATTTGTGCATGCCTTTCGTGTGTGTGTGTGTGTGTGTGTGTGTATAAATATATTGGCTTTGTTTTGTCAATTTCTGCATTAAGAATACTGTATTAAAGTGCCGTTGGAAAAAAGCAAAGCAAACAAATAATGTAATTGTAATTTGCTGAGGTTGTTTTGCTGACAACCTGAAGAAAGGGAAAAAAGTGTAAATATTTAATAACTGTCATTTCTTTATTCAAGCTGTTCGCAAGTTATAAACGTGAATGCTCACTTTCTGGGAACTATAACCATGTTTGTATTTTTCACATTAGATTAGTTATTTTTAATTACTCTACTGAATATTGTGGAAAGCAACCAGATTTACTGCAAGAATTTGTCCATCATTTTCTGTTAAAGCATATGAAGGCTATAATGGATTGAAACATTTCATGCATTGTGGTCCCAGAGTTCCACCTGATGTAGTCGTGCCATTATGTTTTAATGTGATTTTCTGAATTTGAATGGGCACAGTTGGGTGTGTATTATAAAGCACAATGGCTGTAAGTAAGCTGCAGGGGTCAAATATGAACAATATGAACCACTCCTACTAACTTCTGCTGACTTTTAGTGTGGGTGTGTCTCAGGAAGGTGGTCGAGCATAACTGTCTGTCACCACCTGACAACTGTTAGAAATGACACTGCCCCCTGCTGGCTAAGGGACATGTACCATAGGTGGATTGGATTGACTCTTCTGTGTGTGCAGTACACCGTATGGTGAATGTTGCACAGTGAATATTTGGCTATGTTAAATTAATACATTTTAGGTTTATGATATCCAGGTCATGCAATACAAAACTTGGAATTACCAAAATGGCTACTTCAAGAATATGCGATATTGGGTTTTTGATTTTCATTTATTATTATTATTATTATTATTATTATTATTATTATTATTATTATTATTATTATTGTTGTTACAAATAGTAACACTTTGGCTGGTTGTTTGGCTTGGCTTGCATTATCAAATTAAATTTTTGCATTTATTTTTAGAAAAGAAAAGCTTTTCTTGTCAGCTGAGACAGAAACACAATTGATTTGTCGTATTATGCAAGATTTATATTGGTATACAGCAGGTAGATACATAACATTCTTTCAGTAGTGTGCTGTAGTATTCTGCTGATATGGCTACTGTGAGCAATATCTGCTTTGATTGCCTTTTTCAGAGAGATATATACGTATATATTTTCTGCAAATATGTTTATGAAAAAATGGCTAAATAACATGCAGAAACAGATTCCCTCTGATTACTAATACAGGCTGGTTAAGGCAGTTTTTTTCTTGAGACCCATTATCTCTTGGTCATACATAAATCATAAAGATTCATCAATCAATATTCTGAAGTTGCCAAAATTGCTCTTGGTAGATTACAAAATACATAGTTCAGGGTCTCTCTTCACGCCATTGCATTTTCAGAGCTCAAGATTACCGTTTTGCTAATGTCAAAGCTTTTAGTTGTGTCCCTCTCTGTCTTAAGATAAACAACCCCAAAAATATAATTGTACAGGAGCCTTAACAAGCCCCTTTAAAGTGCCAGCATGGGACCTCCTCTCGTGCGGGAGGGAAAGATACTCGCTGCATCCCTAGGATGAGTTTCTGTTCCGTCGTAACAGTGCAATAGCAGTAACGATGGTACAGGCAGGAGAAACAGGCTTTGCATCAAGCAGTGGACAGATGGGGTTGAAAAGCAGCTACCATACTGACCGCGTCTGCTCAGTACAGATGAAGAAAACATAAACCGAGCTCCATTACACGAACAATGAGCATAACATACCGATGCCATTTTACAACTGCGATGCTAAGGGCTCAACTTTTGCTAAACAACAAAATCGGTAAATTGACATATATCCTCTGCTCATGCGTGGCAGTTAGGCGGTTGATGTCCTGATAATTTTAATGCTTGACTGTTGTTGTCAGGCCTGTGTTGAGGACATATTTTTTATGAGTGTATTTTCAAAATAAGACCAACCAGCTGAGACCTGTGTGTATGATAACAAGCAGCTCCATCACAATTTGCATATTGTCTCTCAGCAATACTACAGAAATTAATTAATGTATGGCATTGATCCAACTCCTGCAGGTAAGATTTGTTACACTTACACGGAGGCTGATATTTACTCTTCTCGTCGGTCAGAATACTCCGGAATACTGCGAGTATGAAATCCCAGAAAGAGCACTACAAATTACAAATGAATCCAGGTCTGAAATGTGACACACTGATCTGTGAGTGAGGAATACGAACTCAGGGTAAATGATTCAATGTTAACATACATCATAAATAACCACGAGGAGCGGGTATTGCTTCTTTGTTGCTTGTGCTATTTTTCTGCAATCTCTGGGCACATGCTGTCCTGCCAAATGAGTGAAAACGGGTTGTTAAAAGGTGAAGCTAGATTGAATCGGCACATCCGACCGGTGACCTAGCCTGTGTGCTTGTCCAGACCGGTGCATGTTCAGGGTATTTGCTTCTGGTCTGGAGTCAGTTTTATGTGGACTGAAAATGCGGTAAACATGCAGTACTGTAGTCGATGCGAAAACACAATGGCATCTATTTCTAGTTTACACATACAGTGTGTGACAGGATTGGATGCAAAGCCCATAATACTGTAAGACAGTGTTTTGTAAATATTGGTGGGGGGCATTTGGAAGTACATTAATCAAGGATGTACAGAGAAAGAGCTGCACAGGTGTACCTTTTTTGATGAATCACCACATCAGACACCTTTTAGGTTTAAATATTTCCTCTGCAGTCCATGTGATAATTGTCCTCTTGCAAACATTTCCTGTATATACAACGCATTTAAGGCCATGTTGATATTATAAGAGAATGCTGAAATTACAAGGCTTCTGATGTGTTGCAGTTCAGTCAATGAGCTATTCTTTAGTGTTGTGGTGTTTTGTAAAAGCATTTCTTCCCTTTCTTATGTAGCACATTTCCCCAAAGTTACTTTGCCTCCCTTGTTTAATAAGCAAGACGGTGTACCTTTTGTTACATCTGTTGTTTTTAGTTTTTTGTCTATTTTTTGATACTTATTAGTATAGCGCTTTGCAGAGCTGAAGCAAAGTGCATATGCTTCAAAGAAGTGAGTGGGGAATAAAAAGAAACTGTGTATTTACAAATTTTGACAGAGTAGCAAGAGGCAGAATGCAGGGCTCTAGTCCCCGCTTTCCCATGCTTGTTTGCAGGATCAGCTAACGTGCTTTATTTTGTTTTGATGCAGATGCTTTTGTTGTGTTTCTCTCTTGCCTCCGAGTATCACCTGCGCTCTCTCCTCTGCATAAACCTAGAGCGGGCAAGTTGCGTTTTATGTTTCCGCTGTCAATCAAGAGATGACTTTTTAACATTTATGGAGGTTGTTTATACGGCAAAACAGTAATGTTATATTCCTCAGATGCTTCTGTTATACTGGAATCGACAATTAAAATTCAAGGCCAGTTTGTTTTTGTTTTTTTTCCCTCCGCGCTTTTATCATACTAGAGTGTGTAAGCCCTAATGATGAATACTGAGCTTAGGAGAAGTCACATTCGCTGTGGAGTCCTGTGGAGAGAATTGAAACAATGTGAAAGAATAAAGGGTCTTTTTAAAGGCCCAGAATTCAAACAGAAGCAAGATATTAAAGTGGTTTTAGAGGCAAAACTTTAATAAGTGCACTAACAAATTCTGCCTGTCACTCTTATAATGTGAAAGTTCCTTTCTACGATCGTGTGTATTTTTATGTCTGAAGTCCTTATTTTACCTCCCCATACCAATTTTAGGTTGATCCATAAAGGGTAGTTATTAACCCCCCTCTCCAAATCTTAAACTTCAGATCTAAATCGCATGCTTTTCATGCTGTCTTAAGTTCAAAAGTAAACCGGCAGCTCTGCAGTATTTCACAAACTTTGGTTTTGAACATTTTTGTGTGTGTGTATGTGTGTGCATGTGTGTGTGCGTGTGTGTCCTCCATTCACAAGACAAACTGTCTAGTAAGAAGTATAAATAAGTATATGCTGCATAACATAGGTTATAGGAATGTACCAATATTACTACTTACTTCTTGTACAAAAGGCTTTTCCTTTATGTCCTGGGACGGGTTGGCTGTATAATGCAATGCCATTAACATGGAGGAAAAAACAGAAGTGTGGTTTTGGCTGTACAACAAGCTACGGCTAGATTAAATTGACTCCTCAGCTCAGTTGATTTAATTTAATTAAAGTTAGATTGACACGGTGATGGCGTTGCCAGAGTTGGCTTGAAAATTGCTTAGCCTAAAATTTTGCAGGGGAAAATTAGTTTTAATCAGCATGCATGCCGAAGAAAGGGCTGAACTCCAGGATGAAGTCCTTTCGTATGCAATTTTGTGCTCTACTACAGTTTAAAGGAAAAGAGTAGTGGAGGTGAGTGACTGTATGACGGCGCACTCTCTATAACAGAAGGGTTATTCACAGTAAATGTCTGTAATTATCGGATCATTGAAATCTTTAACAGGATGATAAGAGGGGTTATTCAGTGGCAGACTCTTTCATTCGAACAATATCTGTTCATTTGAATTTTGTCCGTGTGTGTGTGTGTACGTGTATGTGTATGTGTATGTTTGTGTACGTGAATGGCTGGACACCAGAAAGCTGAAGTGAGGCCAGGTTGCTCACACTGTATGCAGGCATACAGTAACAGCTGAGATGGCTGCGTTATAGTCGCCTCATTTGATAGTATTTCAAATGCTACTTCATATCCATTCAGGGCAGTTGTACTGAATGTTGCCATCCCTTTTTAAAACTATAGTCACAGAAACTGATGCTCCGTGCTTGGTGTTGTTACCTATGTTAGCTTTCACTGTTTTATCAAAGTTTTCACTCTGTTTATCTGCCAATTTTATCTCTCTCACTCTAAAATCTGTGCTGGTCCTTGAGGCATGCCTCTTGGCAAGGAAACCTTAGCCAATCAGGGGATTGCGCATATTGTCCAATCGTTGGTTTGCATGTTGAATTGGTGTAGCTCCTCAACTTCAGGAAAAATTTGCTTTCATGTTTGTTGTGAAATATTATCCTATTTTAGTGGTGTAAATACGGATGTTTATTTACCGCAAGCATATTTGTTATCTGATTTTTTTGGTTTGATATATTGTAATTCTGGACTGTTTATGTGCAATTCTGCCTCATTGGGAGGGTAGGGCATCCACACAGAGTTCTTGCTGGCAAAAATTGTCAGTGGGTACTGAACCAAGCAATTATTTATTATTTCACAAGAAGGCGTCACATGTTCATTTAATGATCTAAAGAGAGAGAGTTTTGACACCTTAGCCTGTGGCTTGTAGCTTACTGATAATACAACCTCCTACCCATGTGAATTAAATGCAGCTCTAATTGCTTAAGATATGCAATTTTCTGCCTTTTGAAATGGTCGGTTTGCATTGGCAGCCATTGAGGAGAGTTCCTACAGGGGGCCCTGTCTAGTGCTGGTTCTCTTAGCTTTTCTAAAAAAGTATGAACCTTCATACAACGGGCAGACTTCAGGGTACATTTCAGCTGCAGGGGTGGGACTACAAGCTGCAGATTCCGTGGTGAGATCCTAATTTCACATGCGCTAGGTGGGAGTGTTTTTTTTCTTTTGTTCCCTACCTGCTGCTGAAATCCATTTAGCTCTCTGCACGTGAATCTTGAGAGAAGTTTATTGTTTAAAAGAAAATTGATACATTTTAAGGGTGCTGTTTTTTTTCTGTGTGTGGCAGCCCAATGTAGCAAAAGAAACAGAATAGTTTGCTGTGTTTTGGAAACTGATATGAGTACATTTTTATTAAGTATATTTGCCCTTAAATAGTGGAATGAAATATTCATACATAATATATTTATTATATGTTGTTATTTTTCTATTTTATTGTATTTTCTATTTTACTTTTTAATTTTGGACATTGCATTGTAAGGGCCAGTTAACCTAATGTACACTGACTGTGCACTTTATTAGGTATTTCTTTTTTACTTAATTGGTCTTCTGCTGCTGTAGCCAATCCACAGATTTGGATGAGTTGTGTGTTCAGACCTGCTCTTCTGCATACCACTTTTGTCAGCTTTGACCAGTCTGATCCCTCCCCCTTCTCTTAACAAGGCATTTCTGCCTGCAAACTGCTACTGCTACTTCTGGACGTTTTTATTTTTTCACACCATTATCTGCTGTTGAGCATAGAAATTGCAGGAGAGCAGCCATTTCTGAGATACTTCAACCACCCAGTCTGGTGCCAACAATCACTCCACAGTCAAAGTCACTTAGATCACATTTCTACTCCATTCTGACATTTGGTCTGCTAAACAGCTGAACCTCTTGACCACATCTGCATGCTTTTATGCATTTAGTTGCTGCCACATGATTGGCTGATTAAATATTTGCATAACAATCTGGTGTACAGGTCTACCTAATAAAGTGCTCACTGAATATATATTTCCAACTGGTAAACTGGTCATGTTTAGGGAAAATCAGAATGCCATAAGTCATAGAGAGATGCCATGCTTGTTTCTGCCTGTTTATTTGACCAAGAAATGACCCAGGAGGCACATTTGCAATCATCAGTTATCAAAAGAGGCATGTGTGTACAATTAGAACCCTAAACCACAAACACCCCACCTCTCAAATGCACTCACACATATGCACATGCACGCACACACACGCACACACACATGCCCAAGAAAGCACATGCATTCTTCTTCGAATTTGCTTGCTATAGTCAACAACCATGTGAGGCATGTGAAGGGACCAAAATATCCTGGTCCTATATCCCATATTTCTGTAATATACTGAATTAAATTATAGCCTATAGCGCTTCTATTCCTTACAATTCAATAACGTTATGTTGTTATGTAACATGGATTGCTTGCATCTCTGACGCTATTTCTAGTCGTTACAAGCAATTGAAAAAGGTCACAATGTGTCATGATGCAGCCTACAGTGTTTATTTGCAGCATGTAACGGAGTGAAATGATGTTCCCAGTCCAGGAAGGTTTCTGTGCATACAGCTGTTGTGTGGGAGTCTTGTGGAGATGAGCATCCTCTGGCTGTTTGGAGGTGGTTGTGTTCACCACGCTTATGAAGACTGAGAGGCTGTGTTTCTGATGTGTAGGACAGGAAAATTGTGATTTTTGCTTTACCTGGGTTTATTTACACCTCCGCCCCCTTCCACAAATTGGTCCACAGAATCCTCAATTAATGTGGGGATTTTGTTGTTTTCTGAAACTAATTAACAAGCGGCCACTGCAGTGCCTTTGAAGACTGCATGTGCCAAACAAACAAGTGTCAAACAAATCTGTCCTTCACTGAGAGCCAGAGTTTCTAAGTACAACACAATTACTGTGCGATGCTGTCAAAGTATAAAGGTGTGGACAATTTGTGAATTAGAGAAGGTGTTACATTTCTTTTTCATTACCATAATGATAAATGTTTAGTTTACTTTGCCACCACCTCCGATTCCATTGAGTGGGGGACCATTACTTGATGCCTGACATAATTTCAATACAGAAGTTAAGATTTAATGGACAAACAGTAGACTAACTTGAAGTAGTGAGCTAAAATGGCATCACTGTTCTGAAAAAAGAGCTAGAAAAACAGCTAGAAAAAGAACATCTGCCAAACTTGTAGTTTACTTCACAGCTCACGTCATTACCTTAGCAGACGGTCATATCAACAGCAGCTTATAATGTATGTAAGTCTCTCTGCATTCTCCAATTAATTCTGCATTTGCCAATTTCAGCTTATTAATATGATAAATGCAGTTTGAACAACATTCCCAGACCAGCATGTACACAGGGAAGAAAAACACCTGGGATATATATCATAAAGCAGGATTACTGAGTTAGCTGGTTAAGTTCACTGAGTAAATCTTGGAACAGCTGTTTTAACTTAAGTCCACGTTCCAATTTAGCTAGCTCCATAATTATGTTTTGTGATATAACCTCCACTGCACGTTAACTAACATTATGGTAACCAGGAACCAAAAGACATGACAATTATGAATAGCTACATACCCACAATATATTGATAGTAGTTTGCATTAAAGGATACTGTTTTGGTGTGGCACTATGCATGTTATCAGTGGTTTTAGCAAAGCTGGAGCAATCCACTGAGGCTGTTGCATCAGATAAGATGGTTACTTGCTTACTTTGCGAAAGCCCAATAATAAAATGAAAACTAAAATATAAGTTATCTAATGAATACAAGTAGTAGCTAAGATTGTTGGCTAGTTAGCTAGCTATCTAAATGACTGGATAAGCATGGAGCTGTATAAGTCTAGGTATAGCCTAAATATGAAGATAAAGCCAAGCAATGCAAGCAAAACAGTTTAGCTAACCCACAGGGTGCTGGGTTAAATTCTCACACATTCTCTAATCAGATAAGCAATGTTGGGCTGCCACAAACTATGGAAAGAAGCTTTATCATAGCTAACAAGAATGCGGCCACACGCCTTGACCGACTGCAGCTCGGAGAATGACATTGTAGCCTTGCGGTTTGTGAACTTTCACGTCATTGGGCCAAAAAAAAAGAGCGGACGGACCAGGTTGGCTCACAGTCTTGTCATGGTGGCGTATGGGCATTCATTGTCAAATCATTGTGCTCAAGAATTTTTCCACCAATTGCAGTGCAATGCGAGTGTAACGTAGACTCACATGTTATTAACAGTTCAAAACAGTGTCCAGTGGTGGTGTGCAGTGAATCCATAGCATTGTTGTTCAAAGCTGGTAACCAATGGTGTTTATGATAAGCAGCTTAAAAAGGCATTTATGCCTTTTTAAAATATATATTTTGATGTTCATACACATTGGTCTTGAGATCTAATGGAGTCGTTCAGCACCCAGGAAGCAGAACACCCCCCCCCCCCACCCCCCCGCACTCCCCACTCCCCCTCCGCCCAACATTTCTGTTCTGTCTCCCTGAACATTCAGTGGCGTATGAATTCTTTTATTGTTTACCTCGTGTAAGGGTACTCCATCATGTCGGCATTTGGTTGTGAAAAGCCATCAGCGTGCCTACATTATGATGTCCTGTGACAAAATGATGGATTTCCTGGGGTACTTTTTATTCTTTTTCTTTTTTTTCTCTCTTTGTGCCGGCGAGACGCGGAGATGTGCGCGGGCGCGCGACGGACAGGGAGCCGACGTCGCTTCAGAAGAAAGATGATATACGATATGCGTGTTCGCGGCTATTGACATACGTGTTTAAACTGTCAGTGCTGCTCTGGGCAGCGCGGGGGCAGGACACAGGGGTGTATTGATATGTCAGGGCTCCAAATGTTCTTTATTTCCCCTCTCTCTCTTTCTCTCTCTTCTTTTTTATAAATACATGCAGACACCTGTCAACATTTTCTCTTCAAACGTCGTCCTAGAAGCGAGCTAATAAGCGGCGAGCCACGGCTTTGTAATTATAGCGCAGAGGGCAAGGCACATCCTGTAGGAACTGTGCATTGAGGGTTTGCATTGAAATTTGTGTACATACTGATTTATGTGTTTTTAACAGATTGTTGATATTTTTTGGTGCAGTATTATTTTCATTTAATTTGCATGTTAAGGGGTTGAAAGTGTACTTTTTGTGTATATTTCTCATAGGTATGGGAAATGCATATTTCACTTTGGTCGTAGATAGTCAGTACATTTGTTGCCTGAAACTTTTGGAAGTTATATGCAAAAAAAAAAGTATACATCTTGCTGATTTTATTGTTTTGTCCTATGTAACCCTCTAATAATGTATTTCTTTCCTCTCTCCCTCTCCTCCTGTCTCCCTTCTTTTCTCTCCTCCTTCCTTTTCTATCCTTTCTCTTTTCTCTTTTCATGGCAGTAGAAGAAAATGAGACAGAGGACCAGCACACTACAGCGGGAAGGCCTACCACTCCAAGCGGTATGTTCCGTCACCGAACGCTGTGTCCACACACACCGCCTGCGCTTTCTGTTTGTGCGCACGTGCGAGTGTTTGCCCGTCTGTGTGAGCGCGTTCACGAGTGTGTCTGCACGCGTGTGTGTGCGTGTCTGTGCGGGAGGGGGTAAAGAGGTCTGTGAGGCCTCTCCTGCGTTTCGCAGCTATAGTATTTTGGATTGGTGGGGTGACGGCTGATTGGGCCTGCCCGGCAGTCACACTTAGAGAAGTCGAAACGCGTGGCATAGATGGACATCTCCTGTTACTCTCTGTCTCTCTCTGTGTCTCTCCCACACACTCTTTCTCTGTTTCTCTCAAACACACTCTTTCTCTGCCTCTCTATCTCTCTCTCCCTCACTCTCATCCCCTCTCTCTCCCTCTCTCTCACACTGTCTCACTCTCTCTCTGCCTCTCTCTCTGAATCTCTCACACACTCTCTCTCTCACACTGTCTCACTCTCTCTGCCTCTCTCTCTAACTCTCTCTCACACTGTCTCACACTCTCTGTCTCTCTCTCACTCTGTCTCACTCTCTCGGAGCCCTGCAGGAGCGTACAGAAAGAATCCAGGTCAGGCTTTCAAATAGCCGGTATGAATGAGGCCTGGTCCTGATGCAGCCCCCCCCTGTCCCTCAAAGCGCCCCCCCCCCCCCCATTTCTCTCTCTTCCCTGCTAAAGGTTAGATCTCACGTGTAGTTATTTTAAACCTAATATGGATTGCTTTGTCCTGTGGCTCGGGGCCGTGGGCACTCCAAAGCCGGCATGATAAAGTATTGATAAGCCTTCGCGGAGAAAACCGGCCTCAGAGAAATGAAGATGTGCGAATGCGACGCCACGCCGAAACGGCCCCGTCTCAGACAGTCTGCCCGGTTATGGATTTTCCCGCGTCCGTCGTACCACTGTCGTGCCTACTGAGGAGAGTACGCTCCGTCTGACCAGGACGCCCCCCCCCCCCCCCACGCCCCTCGTTCCACGGAATTCGGCCGTCACCTCGCAAAACTGTTGCCGACGGAAGGGGCTGTTTGCGAATTCCTCGCCGGAGCTCGACTCCTCTGGCGGGAGTTTAGCTAGGCCTCGCCGCCGGGCGAAAGCGACGCATGCGCGTGGGGGCCTTCCGATTTGGCTGTTGTGAGACGTTTCGCGATTACTCTCCCGGCGGAGCGTTCCGGCACTGTTTTGCGAATTCCCCCAAAAAAGTACCTCGCCACTAGAAACGAACGCAGTGCGGTCAAGTGTCGGTAGCAGGCCGCTAATCTGCAGTACAGTTTAGCGCTGTGTGGGGTTGTATGGCAGGAGTAGCACTGCGACGGTAGTCTGTTGGTTGCCTGAGATGCGTGTGCATGCACAGACAGGCCTGTGTTTTCATAATTCTCTTTCTTAATTTGTTCAGTTTAATTTGTTCAGTTTAATCCTGCTGTGCTTGTAATAACTCTTAAAGTCATCCTTTGATTCTCCACCATTAACATCCATTCATTTATTTAATCCTTTGAATATTGCTGTAGCACAATAAGTACCGCATTCTGATTGTTGATAATTACCGGTAAAGTATCACACAATGCATTTAAGACACTTTATTTTACTAATCATTGTTATTTTTATTGAAACATTGTGGCGTAATGGAAGACGTAAAATGCTGTTTTTTATGAATGATGAAAAAACATTTTTCTTTCCTTATTTAGATTTTAAATGTAATTTATTGACCTTTCCGTTGATCTGACGTGATCCAGTTTTAGTTTAATGCTGTTTGGGTCATATCTGCACTGATTTCCGGAAATTGAGTTCAGACAAAGTTATGAATATTTTACATTGTGAAAAAATTGTCTGCACTTCTCAAAGCCAGGTCCTCTGACAAGCCTAAGTGTATTGCTGGAATAATGGAAGCAGGGTGGACCTCATTTATGGCACTGCATGCAGAAGGTTAAATGCTGCACATTGCATTAAAGGCCTGGTTTTAACCTATTGTATAGCGTTAGCCAGAGTGCTAATAAATAAAGAAATAAATAAATAAGATAATAACATATGTATATTTTTTAAAGTGATGTGGTTCTATATGAAAGCGAGAGAAAGAGAGAGAGATAAGTGAATATTTCTATACCACAATTGCAGTGCAGTTACCTGGAAATATTGCAATAAAGCTTTGTTCGTGCGAGTGGAGAAGATTATTAATACAATATGCGCAATTTGCAAACACCTAGGAGCAAAACTGACAAGATAACCCAGGTTGGTGAAACAAATATTGTTGTTTTCATTTGCGCAAAAACAAATGTGGAATTAATTTGCGCTACTGTCACCGCCCACGCTACCCCCTCCCGAAGCCCCCCCCCCCCCTCTTCTCCACCCACTCCCCATGCACCGCACCAAAATACATGCTGTCAGATGAAAAATAGATCAAGGTGCGCGTTTGTTTACAGTAGATTAGGACACAGGTGTGTGGCTCTTTCAAATTCTCCCCACAAGCCCAGAAGAAGAAGAGGAAGAGAAATAGAGAGCAATTTCACGTGTATAATATGGTATTCAGTGCTAGAGGGGGATTTCCTGCACGTACACGTATGATAAATGCTAAATGCGGAGGCTTGGTTTAAAAAAAGAAAATTATGGGCCAGTTTCACTGATACAGATTAAGCCTAGTCCACAAATAAATAAAAAATGTAATGGAGATTCAGTGTATGTAAAAATGGCCTAAAAAGTATTAGACTGTGTTATTGCAATGCTGTCCCTTCTGCAAGTAAGGCTTTAGCAAAAGTATTTGTCCTGAAATCCTAGATCGATTTGTTTTTGTAGTCGAGACCTGAAGAATGCTGTTCCTCATACTGTAACTCATTTGTTTTGTTTTGCTTTTTTGTTTGTTTTGTGTATAGTGAATTGCTGAACTCCTAACTTGGTGTTTTAATGAGCAGGACTGTTAGACGTTGTCACTATTTCTGCAAAAGTTAGTGAAACAGAACAATTAATCTCCCCAATTTATGAAGCTGTGGTATGCTGAGAATAATAAATAATATAAATAAAATACATTGGAAAGTCTGTGCTTCTGTGTGTATGTGCGTGTGTGTGCATGCGTGTGTGTATTTTTCTCTTTCCGAGGGTGCATACGCTTAGTTGATGTTTTTACCAGAGTGTTTGTTCCACACTTAAAGCATGATAGGATAGCTAAACAAAGGGCAACAACAAGCATGTTAAAATCATATTAAAGAACCTAAAGGAAAAAGCTACATGATGTTCATCACAAAGAGCGTGTGGCATGTGGTACTTATCGCTGTGTAGCGATTTAATGAGACACTATTTTACTGAGTAGAGAGTAGCGGGGTAGACTTCAGAGCAGCAGCTTCACCCTACTACTGCGCTGCCTGTATATAATTATAACCACATGATCTTTCAGGGCATTTTTTTTTACCCTTGCTGTGTCAGGTTTCAGCTATTTTCTGGAAAGGGATGTCGAGCCCACTAAAGTGGAGCGGACTGACTTCCCTTGTATGTAGAGCCGAAGGCTGTGGAAACTCAGATGTATTGCTGTTAACATGGGAAGATCACAATGAGGCAGGCTTCTTTTAGCCAGCTATGCATGTGCGAGGATGTAGCCTTTTTCAGTTAACAGCTTCTGAAGTTTTTACTGTTTATTCTTTGCCTTCCTCTGTTCGTATGCCACTTTGAGAAGCCTTGTTAAATATTTTCACACCAGACGAGAGAGAGGGAGAGATAGAGACAGAGAGAGAGAGAGAGAGAGCATGCAGGCATGTATGTTTGCCACTGTCTGTGTATGTTTGTAGTCGGAGTGTGCTTTGCATTCTGATAGCTTTGATTTTTTGTCACTTTGTGAACAGAGGTTGTATTTAAAAAATACGGGTCTTACCCGTTCGTAGGCCATATCCTCGTCGACCATCGCGGTCAGCTCTCGCTGTTTGTCTGTAGCGGTCTGCATGTCAATCTCTTCCTCTCAGCATGCAAGTGCAAAAATGCAGGATTGCTCACACTGAGAATCGTCTCCATTTTTCTGCCTCCCTGCTTCCGTTTCTCTCTTCATCTTCGTCCAACACTCCTCCCCTTTCTACATCCTCCTCTCTCATTCCCTCTTTTTCCGTCTTGGAAACGACTCAGAAGGGGTCCACTGCTCTACCTCCACAATAAAGTTTTAAAGAAGAAAATGAGAGTTTTCCTGTTCCTTAAAAATGCATTAGTTGTGGGCTTAATGAAAACCATGTATTCAGCTCAGCCAATTGAACTGGAAGGTTCTTGTTTTTTTCATTGTAAAGTATATAGTATCAAACTTTTAGCCATTTTAAACCTCAGTCTGAAGTTTTGCAGTTTGCACATTTTAATTCTATTTTGTATCAATTTTGAAGTCAAGTCATACTTGATGTTCTGGGTATTTGAGACATTGATACATTTTGAAGTAATATTGAAATGTTTCTGGAGGTTTTAGGCTACTGAATTTGATGTATTTGCCATTTATTAAATAAATAAAAAATAATAGATGGGGAAATGTTCTAGAACAGAGCAATTTAAATCAATGCAGTTAACCATCTATTCTAAAAGTAAACCAATGTGTTTAGAAAGCATCCAGAACACAAGAGTGTATGCCATAGAGGACAAGTAGCAAAGCTGTTTAGAACATCTTTAAACAAATATCTTTAAAGCTTTGAATCTTGATGAGTTATTTTAAGTAACTAAAATAAAATGCTTTAAAAATGTATTTGACAATAATGAAGTTTTCCAGAAAATGCTATTTGTTTCAATCAATAACTGCTCCTTAAATACTTAGTGGGGGGTGTCGATAAGTGCTATCCATTTCTGCAAAAACCAAGGTGAGAATTTCTATTTTGAAATGTGAGATTAAATTCCACTGAATTAGTTCTGCCATTTCATCAGTGGCGACTTTTCATATGACAGAAAAAAAGCCTATATCACAGAACGAAATGTGAAACATAGAACTCACTAAATACGTGTAAGAATTCGCTTTTTGTTGCCTTGTTTTCATATGGAAACATCTTTAGTGAATCTGCTCTGGACAAAAGCAACCAGCACAGCCTCCGATAAAAACAGGGATATGGAAGAGCAGTCTGTAAGTCCTCAGAAGTTATAGCCCACTCAACTGTACCTGCAATATTTTGGAGCAGGACATGAGAATTCAGTTTTGTGGCTCCACAAAACTTAGTTTTTGCTAATTTCCTTTTAAGTTGTGGTGAGGTACACCAAGCCCCTCCCCTCTAGGACAGGAGAGCATAGAGCATGTGGAGGGGGTTGGGGGGGGGGTGAGGTTGGCAGGCAGTAGCTGCAGGGGGCCCTGTGGCGACCGCAGTGCCTCCACCCGCAGTAGGAGGCGCTGGGGGTGTTAGGAGGGGTAGGGGGGGTGGGGGCAAGGCAGGGAGCACACTGCTGGGGATCTGGGGATCTGGGGACCTGGGGGAGAACAGCAGCAGAAAGAGAACATCAATTAAAAAACTATAAATATTAAAGAGCAGAAATATTCAATAAAGATGCGTGTATGTGTGTGCGTGTGTGTGTGTGTGTGTGTGTGTGCGTGTGTGTGCAATGCATACTGAAGGCGAGATGAATGTCGACAGATGATAAATGTCACACAGGACATGAGTGGCAACTAGGTGACGGATTGCCTGGTCCAATTCGATGTCGTGTGCCTTTAAGAGAAGTTATACCTTTCTTTCTTCCTGCAAATATTTACACTCAAAATGCAGTAAGTTGGCGGAGCTTAACATCAGCTGAACTGTAAACATCGTGCTCGCTGTGAACAAAAACAGCTAAAATTGCTGCTCTTAAAATAATACAGTATACATTTTGTGCAAAGATATACCAGTGTAAATACGCCAAATATGTTTTTTATATTATAGTAGTTTGCTATTTTTCTCCTTTTGCTCTTTAGGTTAGCCTGTAGACTGTTTCCATGTAGTATTGGTAAGTCATTGTTGTATTCAGTTGGAAAACATGTACCACACATGTACAGTAGATTTAGCCCTTTTAAGCCAAGCCAAATGAGATTTCATGACACACTGGAACTCATACTCAAGGAACAAGCATCCTTTTCGCATAATGTTCTTATTATATCTTTCTGTAACCTTGTTTTCTTCTTCAAGCGTCTCATTCTTTCCATAATTTATATTCTTTAGAAAATAAATAGTCCTGTCTTTACTATTACTTTTCATTTCATCTTGGAATTACTTCAGTTCATCCTTCTTCAATCTTGTGTCAGTCATCAAGCAATGAATTGCCTTTATTGAAATATCATGTCATATCATCAAATCTTATTTTCTGTAACAGCCACCTGCAGAATTGAGTTTCCAGACTTCCTGCTGATTTAGTCAGTGTCTGTGTGTGCGTGCATGTGTGTTGCGTGTGTTATGTCTATTGCATATATTTACGTAAAGCGAAATTGGAAATGAAATTTCTCCCTCAGGGAAGACTTGAACTATACCACCAGTGTAGATGTCTTTATCATATGGCATACCAGTTAAATAACGTCAACCAGTTCAGGAACTGAAGCTTGAAACCATATGATTACATATGATTACTATTTATAAGTCCATAAATGGCGCACACCATTGTGCCTTTAAGCAAAGTATATACAGTAACAATAAACCCAGCTGTATGTGTTCAGTGTATAAGAATCTAGGCTAAGTACATTCGTTTTTCATTGTTAAATTCTCTTTTATTGTTTTTGATAGCTGATAGTGGTAGACAACTTCAGTGCCGTCAGCTAAGTGGGAAATGTGTACATAATGGTTTTAGTTTTGTTCTCGATTAAAAGGTTTTAAAATACCGTTTTTATCCAGAATTGTTGTAGCCATGGTATAAGATAAAAACCACCCCCCATGCTTGTATATATCCAAGAATGTACCCCATTTCAGGGTGGTTAACATCCTGGGGCTAAAACCTGTTGTGTCATACATTCTTCTATATGCACGGCATGTTGTGGTTTATATCTTTGTATATACCTGCAGTCCACTGTCTATCACGAAAAGCTTTGGTAAAAACACAACGTGCAGCTGTATGTCTTGCGTACAGTGATATCAGTTCTTTAAATCTCTGCGGATCTGCAGCTCTGTCGTGTTTATTAAGCACCCTCCAAAGTTTCCTTGGCCTTGAGTTAAGGACAACGGTGGGTGCGATTTTCGCATCAGTACTTTGCACGAGTTAAAATCCTAGGTGGCTCTGACGAATCACAGAACAGCATGCCCCCCAGGGTGAATGTCTCACTCCCGTCTCACAAAGCTGGTGCGGGGAGGAAGCAGTGGGCAGCCAAGATACAAAACAAACACCGTCTCATCAGGAAAAGGCTTCTTTTATTAACATGAGGCGCTATTAGCCACATTTCGCGCGAAAGGCTTCCGCTTTGTAACACCCCCTCGCTGAATTATCCCGCCGCGGAGACCAGTGTGTTTGCCCTTGGAGAGAGGCAGAAATTAAGGAAAAAGAGAGGGAATATCAGATGTTTGCAACCTGCAGCTGCCCTCCTGGACGGATAAATAATTCAGGGAACCATCTAAGGTTTTAGCCAAAGCATTTCTGAGGGAGAAATGTGGGGAAAGGCAGTTCCATGTGGTATTGTTCTTCCTGTGCTGCAGTTTGTTTCTAAATGTCTTCATCCATCAAGGGCAAGGAGATTCATGCTTAGCACATTGCTGTAGAATTGCCTTCTGATGATGCTAGTGATGGCACACACGCACACACACACACAGACACAGAGAAAGAGAGTGAGCGAGAGAGACAGAGACAGACATTTTTATTTTGTTTGGTTATTCCAAATCCTTTTCAAATACTTTAACGAGACAATTTGACTGTCACATTTAGAATTTTGATGTACCACACAATTCATACAGGAGTAGACGCTGATATTTATTTTTGAAAAAACAAAAAACAAAACAACTAACATAAGAAAGAATGTCCATGCGTCCATGTTTAATCCAGTGGTATTAACTGGTGAGGTGGCACTCTTGAAATTCGGGTTTACTGCTCTTGGGACCTTATTGTAACTTTGCAAGAAATAAAAAATGATCTTGGAGGGCTTCATTTTTCAACCCGCCCTGTTGTCTCATAAATTAACTAAAGGCGTGTGATAATGCTCGAATGACCTAGTTTTAAAGAAAGTTTAAAACATCTTCATGTGCACAGCAACACAATAAAGCTACCTTTTGTCCAATGTACGGAACAAATATCAAAAATGTACAGATGCTCCTCTTGATAGTGTTACTGGGACTGTCTCCGCTTCTGGGAATATCGCTATTCCGACATTTATCTCCAGCTGACCACGGCTGGACACCAGAAATAAAAACACGACGACAGGCTACCCGTTCTCTCTCGTTGTGTCAACGGGCCTCTTCCCAGAACCACCCCGAGACTGAAGCGCCATGACACCCGATCTGCCTTCCACTTGTTTTCCTACGACTTTCTCTTCCCTTTCTCTCTCCCTCTCCCGCAGATCCAGATAGCAAACTAGGAAAGGCGGCAGAAGATGGGGAGGAGGGCCTGAAGAAGAGGCTGGTCTCTCAGGAGGAGAGAGAGGACGGGGAGGAGGAGGCCCTGCACAGCTGCGACGGCTGCCTGCAGGTGTTCGAGTCACTGAGCGATCTCACCGAACACAAGATTAATCAATGCCAGCTGACAGGTAAACAATGCACAACACTCCCAGGCACCCCCACCCCCACCCCCCTCTCCGCCGCACCCAATCCCATCAGCCACCGCACCCCTCCGCCGCTCCCAATCCCATCAGCCACTGCACCCCTCTCCCTTCTCCCGCTCTCTCGCTATCACCAACAAGCCAAGGTGCGACGCTCCATAATAATAAGTGCTGCCGCTGGGTTTCCGGAACCCTCTGTGGAACGTCGACCCGCTGAACGGGAGACGGACCGGGTCTGTCTGTCTCTAACCGTGGTGTCAGAAAGGGGAACTACTGGGTTTGCTATGGCTTATCTGATGTCCTGGTGTGAGACCAAAAATGCGCTGACAGGGTGGTTGCAAATAATTAAGAGACAGTTGATGGTTTGATCAGAGAGGGCCTTTTCTTTATGCCTTAGACCTCGCTTGGCCCGAACCGCAAACAGTCATCTTTGACGTGGTTTTGGCAGAAGCAGCAGTTTTTATTACTAATCTTCAAAAGGAAAACCATTTTCCGTTACCCGCTCCTCTGGCAGAACCAAGAGAAATATTGGGAGCAGTTGGTCAGATTTTGTCCCTGTTCCAATTACTGCCTAATTGTCTAGGGTGTTATAATTGCTTCATACTTAAAACATATGTACAATTTTTACTGAGCTCCAATGTATTTGAACCATAGGGGTTTTTTCCCCTTACAAAGTCATAACAAAAAAAACAGATGGTCTTGTCTGCACCATCTTAAATAATACACCCATTCTAGTACAAAGACATTGTTTTTACACTCACCAAGCAGTTTATTAGGCATTTATTTTTTAGACTTCTATTGCTGTAGCCTATCCACTTAGAGTTATGATGCGTTGTGTGTTCAGATATACTCTTCTGCATGACCAGTCTGGCTATTCTCCTCTGATATCGCTCATTAACAAGGCGTTTCTGTCCGCAGAACAGCTTTCTTTGTTTTCTGCACCATTCTTTGCAAACTCTAGAGACTAGTGTGCGTGAAAATCCCAGGAGATCAGCAGTTTCTGAGATACTCAAACCACCATCAAACAACAATCATTCCACGGTCAAAGTCACTTAGATCAAATTTTTTCCCCATTCTGATGGTTGATGTGAACATCAACTGAAGCTCCTGACTGTATGCATTACACTGCTGCCACACCATTGGCTGATTGAATAACCGCATGAATACGTATGTGTAATCAAGCAAAAATGTTCCTAATAAAGTGCTCAAGTGTACATGCATAATTTCGCCCTTCAATGAACTAAAAATAAGAAAACAGAATCATATTCAGGCTCACAAGTGGAACTGTGGCACACCATGTGAGTGCCCCTTACATCAACTGCATACCGCATGCACTATATCCAGGAGTCTGTTGCCATTTTGTTTCATTTCACTTCTCAACTACCAATAAATATATCCATAATACTGATACATACCTGCTTTAGTAAGTTGGTGAGCGCACTTTGACAATCACCGGTCTCTACAGTATATCGAAGGTAGGAGGTGTGAAGTGGACTAGTAGCGCGCAAAACATTGGGCTGTCTCGCTCACAAAAGCACGATCCAGAACGATACCGCGGCGACGTTAATAATGAACATAATTTGCGCCTTTCACAGATTGTGTTTTCTTGGTATGGTGCTGATTAACTATGTAGTGGGCTTCCTGTTGTTACAGCAGCCCTATTGTAATGTCAGTTTCACAGTGGAGGCCGAGTATAACTCTAAATTGCTTGTTGCCAGGAGATCCCGTTTGAGCGGGACCACCTGAAGAAACAGGAGGGGGGGGAAGCAAAATTCCCATGGAGATTTTGTGCAAGAGGCCCCCCCCCCGATCGTGTTTGTAATATTAAGAAAAGAAAATAACAAAAATTTGTTCTTTCTTCGTTTACCCGGCTCCTAATTTCAAACGCTCATTGTGATTTATTATTTTTCGGCATCCTCGGTTGTCAATTTGAGACGGTTTCTGGTGATTTACGGCGCCATAAATCAAGGAAGGGCCTTACAGATGGACCTTCTGTTAAAATAAATTCAGCAATTAGACGGAACACCTGCTTGGGTGAAACGCACAAAGAGCAAATTCGCCTTTGGTATTCGCGTACTTTTCAAAAGATAGTTCTGGATGTTATTCGCGAAATTAGTTATGTTACGGGGCCTGTTCTGTTCCGATACCTGTGTTTCGGACTCCCGCTTGAAAGTGTGAACAATAAGGGAGGCCTGGTGACAACCTTCTCTTGGGTTTAATCCCGAAAAGTGTGATTTATTGCGATTGGTACAGGCTCTTCAGCTGTTCGGTTCCCTCTCCCCGGCAGAACATGGCGGCGCAGGACGAACGCGAAGTAACATGTCTCCCAATCAATGAGCGGAGTTATTCCATCCCAGTCTGTCAAGGGTAACACCTTTCATCCACTTTAGTTTTCACTACTGCAGTGCGCCAAGAGAGGGAGAGGGAGAGAGATGGAGAGAGAGAGAGAGAGAGAGAGAGAGAGAGAAGGAGAGAGAGGTATAGATTATCTTGTGTCCCCAATGCAATCGGCCCTATTGATCGCGCTAATGTGGGACTGTGGGCAGTCAAGTGTCTGTGAGAAGCTACAGGCATTTCCCAGCGGAGTATCCTTTGAGACAGCCTGGGGCGGAGGGGCTTCAGGGAAGGAGCCAGCCTCCCTCCCCCCCCCCCCCCTCCCACCCCCACCTCCTGACTGCGAACGTCTTGGGATCCGATTTTATTGTACACATCAGCAACCCGCCGCAGCCGGAGACGGGTCTTCGGCGAGAGGAGACGCGGCGCGCTCCCGTCGGTCTGCGCTCTTAAATATCGATGTCGTCTTCCTCGTTTTCTGTTTCCGTTTCACGCCCGGCTTTTCCGAGGGGCTCCGGGTCGTTTACTTTGGGTGGCTGGGTAGCTCGCCGGACAGTATCTCAGTGTTATTTGAAATTGTCGAGCTAGACGTAGCGTGCACGTCTGGGACCATGTGAGCCTTAGGTCACTTCCTATGTCCAGCCAAGCGCTTTCGCTGAGTTGAATTTCACAGTGCAGCACTTGCCTTTCTGGATACCGGTTATAGAGAAGCTACTGGTAAAATGTATATTTTGCGCTTTAAAGAGAACGTTAGCGATAAGCGCTATTTGCAAGGTCATCATCTGATAGGGACAGGGGAAGGGTGCTCAGTCAGTGCATACCCCTGTAATTCTTCTGTGAATTCATCTTCAGGATCCTTCCATAGTGCATTACTTGCTTTGGATGAAATATACTGCATATTTTTTTGGTTTTTCCATACAGTCAGACTTTCCTTTCACAGGCCAGCCATTTGTATAAATTCAGTCTGTGTGTTTTAATCCTGTATGCCGCCCCCCGTTTTTGGGACCTCATCCAGCTAGACTCTTTGCTACCTTAACTTGTGTCCCCTTTTTGTAGTCCCCAGCAGGATTAGGATGACTCAGGAAAATATTGGCAGCCGTGCTGAAAAAAAATAAAACAGTTCAAGCTAGGTTTTGAAACAGCTGGAAGCTGGTTCACCAGTTCAGACCAGCTCCCAACTTCACATGGTTTTACCAGCTCAAGCTATGTTTAGAAACTGCAGCTCAGATGAGCTACCAGCTCATGCCCAGCTAGACCAGCTTTATGACCAGCTTGACCATGCTTGTTGACCAGCTTATACCCAGCTAGATCGGCTTATGACCAGTTTGACCAGCTCAATTTTCAAGCTGGTTAAGCTGGCATAGCTGGATTATACAGCAGGGAACAACATTGCGCTTAATAAATCATATGTATACTGTACTTCAGATGTGTTTGTCCTTTGAATAGTGTTGTATAATTTCATAATTACATTTAAAGGGCAATATGGGGTGACATCAGACCGACGATGACTCTGTTTTTCATTTGAAGAGATGCTATTCTCTGTTGCCTGTCAGTCAGCGGGCAGTCTTGTATTAAAATGACTGTCCCTGGAGCAACACCTATTCTTGTTTTGTCCTTCAAAAAAAAAACTTTCTACTTCTCCTGGGGGTTAGGGGGGCCTGTTATTTGAACCCTCTGTGGGTTGACCTTTAAATAAGTGCCTTTTGCTGTTTCTGTGCCCAAGCTTAAACAAAACACCGCCCCCCCCTCACAACCACCACCCCCATCTCCGCCCCCCAGATTGACGTTTTTGCAAATAAAGAAATGAATTATGAAGGTATAAATCGTAAGTCTCTGGCAAATATTTGCCTCTTTGAGCCTTCGTGTCCCAGTGTACTGTGTTTTCCACAGCAGACGCTTTTGGAGCGGTGCATATGCGCTACCTTTGTGCTTTAATCATAAGCCCTCTCTGCGCATTGTTGTTATTTGATGGTGTTTGGCTTTGATCATTGCTGAGTTCTAACTGAAAGGTTGCGTGTTGCAACTTTTTTTTTTCGTTTCTTCCAAAGAGTTTGCTTTCCGTGTGCGGGGCCTGTGGAGATGAGAGCTTTCTGAGCTTTGGGGTGTAGCAGCAGCGTGTAGAGACAAGCGCACAAACACACATACACACAGACACACATGCACACGCAACCACTTATGGATACACACACTCTCACACACACACAAAGACACATTCAAAGACACATGCAAACAAACTCAGACACAGACATACACAGAAAATGTCTCCTCTTGGTTTCTATGTCCCCTCTTGGTGGATGTGTAATGACATCATGGTCCCCAGGTAGATCACACAAATACACACACACACACACAGATGCACACAAACTGACACACACACATACAAATGGACACACATGCACACAGACAGACACACAAACTCACACAGCTAGCATCCTACTCTGTACAGCTAAAATAAATACCCTGCCATTAAGCAGGTACAGATGTACCACAACTCTAATTTCACATTTCTAAAGCTGTTACTTCTCTCTGCTTTGTGGGAAGCAAGTATTTATTTTGCGGAGCATGTAAAAATGTATTTACTCCTGTGTCCATATGAGGGTTAGTAACCTGAAATGGTTCTGTAACTGCAATAATAATAAAAATGCATGTGGAGACAGCAGAACAGAGTAATTATTTCCAATGGAATTTCATACTATTATTTTTTCCCTTTGTTTACGTCTTGATCCCGCAGCTATAGGACCAGGTCCACAGCAGTTCCAGAAACTATTATTTTATTGTCTTACTTCCTGTTTTACTTGATGTAAATGACTTCGTGTTCATTCAGCCATGCTGTCTTTAGGGTCTGCCGTTGCTTCCATTTGTAACTTAGAGGAATTCAGCTGTAGCTTTGCTGAGCCTATCCTTATCACTCGTGGATAAAGATTCAAACAAGAACGTCAGTTTGGGGCGGGTCACACTGGGTTCGATTTGGACGCGGAGGTTACGAACCCACATCTGTACGGCGTGGAAAACCTGAAGGATCCGTTCCAGTGGGGGAGGGGTAAGGGACGGGGGTGTTAAACCCGAGACATGCCTTACCCCATTGTCTCGTGTGATAGTGCCTGTGTGAGTGCGTGTGTGTTTGTGGTGTTGGTGTGCGTGTGTCTGCGTGTGTATGTGTGTGTGTCTGTGCATGTCTGTGTGTGTGCGTGTGTCTGTGGTGTGTGTGCTTTTTTAGGTTTTATTTTTTTCTCCTATAGCCAGGCTGGTAATGATAGCATAAGTGTCATTATGAATTCAAAGCAGATGCACCCCACAGGACTTCCCTTCCTCTCCCTGAAGCTTCATATCTCACATTATGCACTGTATAAAGTATTTATTGGGCTTTGTCAGTGCAGCACAGCAGTTTGGGGAGATGAGCGGGGAGCCTATTTGACTGCGCTCCTGAATCTTGGCTGGTGGTGGCAAACTGAATGGCTATTTGCTGCCCTTCTAGTGCATCCCCTCTTCCCCCAATGCTCCCCCTCATCGACCACACGCATGCAGTCACACACACACACACACACACACAAACATATGCATGTACACTCACACACACACACACACAAACATATGCATGTACACTCACACACACAAACATATGCATGCACACACACTCATACACATACACACACATACATGTTCTCACACACACACAAACATACACAAACATACGCATGCACACATGCACCCTCCCACACACACACACACACACACACATGCATGTTCACACACACACAAACACACATATGCACGCACACACGCACACTCCCACACCACAAACACACACACACACACACACACCATTTGCTTTTCGGTGATGAAGCTTCAGCGTAATTCATTGCTCGAGGCTGGAACTCCATGCTGTTTTTAGTGTTTATTCTGATAGCGGTATCCATATCCTTCTTCAGCGGGATATCTCGGGCAGCTGACCCACCAGTGCCTCTCTCCCCCGCGAAATCTCCCCGCAAACCCAAATGGGTTTCTCCCCACCCGTCAAAATGACGGGGGGGGCGGGCGGCGTTCGAACTGCGGTCCGCTCCGACGGCAGGCTTCCAGCCGCGAAGCTCCCGCCATTGTCATTCAGGCAATCTGATGATATGGTTCCTTTCCTGGCATGTCATTTAGTCCAATTACAGGGGTATCGGACACGTCGGGTGAACATGGGAGCATGTATCACTTCTTTGCCGACCCCCCCCGCCCCCTCCCTCCCTCTGCAGCCTCCCTCTCTGCCACCCCCTGTTAAATCTCATTTCAGTCAGCATTTAAATATGAATACGTGAGAGAAGGACGGCGACTCGCGGCCTCGCGTTCCGCACAGCCGGGTTCCCCCCCCCCCCTCGCTGCTCTTTGTCGGCGTTCTCAGACGTTAGCGCCGTCGCGCCTTTCAGAGGAAAACAGAGGAACCGGGTATTAAATCTTAATCAGTCTGCGTCTGCCTGTTTCATTTGCGGAACGTGATAAACCGGGAGCTTTCCCCAGGCACGTGCCTGCGAATGTGAAAAACGGTTAAATAATAGACGTCTCTCGCCGTCTTAGCCATCAGAGCCGGCGTCGTCCACGAAGAGCCGAGGAACCCGCGATTCGGCGTCGGAAACGTTTAGCTGCTAACTCGCGTGAATTCTTGCGGTAAATGGAACTCTCGCTAGCCTACGTAGGCCGTGTGTGCGGAGATGGAACGGAGGAACTGATTTTAAGGGCTTGCTAAGATGGAACGGGCGAGGTGGACCTGGTAAGAGCCACGATGGAGGTTGAACGCTGCCTCGGTTTCCGAACAAACATTTGCCGAAGCCGAGCGGCTCACCTGCGCGTTTGCGCGACCCGTGCCCGGTTTGAAACGTCCTCAATAAAACAGGGGGCTAACCAGCTAGCAATAACAGCTGCTTGCAGACAGAAAGCGGGGGGTTGCTGGGGTGGGGGGGGAGTGGTATGCCAGATGTTGCCTATTTGACGCTGATTTTGTAGAGCAGTCAAATGTAGTAATTACGGCTCAATTTGCGGAATAGTTTAGGGTCTATTGTGCGACGACGCGGGGCAGGCTCGGAGGCCGCAGATAAGGAGAGGTGGGATATCCACCTCTTCTTCCGCTTTTTAAATAACTTTATTAATTAGATATCATATCACATAACACAAAAACAGATTACCGATACCAAGACAAATTACACAACACATATCCCTCTGCACAAAACACAGCCTACCTCTTCAGTGTGTGTGGCATGATTGGCTGATGAAATAATTGCATTAAAAACTTGGTGTACAGGTCTACCTAATAAATTGCTCATTGCTGGCTGAGGGTACAATTTTATGTACCTATAGGGTTACCGCACCAACGTCAAGCATTTGTACCTTTTCAGGCACTTTTCGTACCTTTATTTTATGAGAGCGCCTGTTTCTCATGCCAGTCAGGGCCTGTGCTTTGGCTCAGGGAAAGTCTTTGTTCCTCATTGACTCCTGACAGCTCGCCGCACCTCGAAACCTGGGTACGGTGCTCAGGAACGGGCGATTATGGAAATGTTTGCTGCACCGGCTGCATGCAAATGTGCAGCAGACGCAAGCTCCCCACTTTCCTGGGGGTGTTTCCGCCTCTTTTGGACCAAAGAGATCAAATTATTTCAAACACCTTCTTCTTTTTTTTTTTCCTCGTAAGGTTACAATGTAGTGGAATATTGATGAAGTTGGTTGCTGACAAATACTGACAGAATAACCAAAATTCATGCACACACACACACACACACACACACACACATACAGACAATGGCTTGTACAATGTAATGGAACACGGAAGAGATAAAATAGCTCCACCCCTTGTTACATCTAACAAAATAATGTTAATAATGTAATGAATTTAATTTAGCCAAATTATGAGAAATAAAATAATTGCCTTATTGCCTTTTCATTTCAAATGAAAGTCTAGTAGTCCTTTATCAGAGAGAAACATTGGATCAGCCTTTTTGTGCAGTTGGCTTTTTTTTTACAATTGCTGAAAGGCATTCTTCAGTATTGACTTCACTTTTTCAAAACTCTTCACACAACTCTCTGCACCAAGATGCAGCTTGGCACAATTGTTCATTTCATGCCCAAAATGCTCCAAAATTACCAAAACACTGAAACACAGCTCAAAATAACACCAGCACTAGTTTTCTTCCAAAAGAATACTGTGCCAATCATAACACAATGATCTAAAAAAACAGTAACAACCAGTGACTATAAATGCAAGTACCAAGTAAAATTTTCTCTCTTGTTTTTCTTTTGTTTTTGTAATTAGTTAAAGTATTTGTTCTTTGATTCATAGTGTTTTTATTTTTTTATGGCACATCTTGTACACTCTCAGAAAAGGTATGAAAAGTGAGGTACCAAAAGCTTGTTGCTGGGGCAGTACTTATAGGTACAATTGTACCCCTAGCCAGCAACATATAATTAATTTGTACCTATTTTGCTTGGAAAATAGGTAATTTGTACCCACAGAGAACTGTACTTTCAGGGTACATTTGGGAAATGTGATCCTTGAAGAATGAAAAAGTACCTCCACTGTGACTTTATTTCTGAGACTATATGGAATGTACCACAGTATATGCAACAGGGACAAGTCATATAAATACAGCAGTAAAGGTTTTATTGGCAAACAGCCATTGCAAATGAACATGAGAAAGCAAAATTCCATTACTCTAATACAATAAAAATGGATGTAGTTTGTTGATGATACAATACAATGTAGATGTAGTGAACTCATCTTCTGCTTGGTCTACTTCATTTGGCCATATGTTCTCGTCAACATCACACCATATGTCATCTCGAGCTATACATTGGGGAAAGAGCCTCTGTGCATGCCTGATCTATCCCTGGCAATCATCAGCTGAGATAGCCAGGCATCCGGCATCGGTCCTCTATGCTGAATGACACCAAAAATTCATACCCCTCTCCCCCTCCAACATCCAGCCATTCGTCTTCCTCTTTCACCTACTTTTGTATTTCTGCCCAGGTCCATCTTGAAATAAATAATTCCAAAGACACATGGATAGGTCTCTAACTGAATGAGCTGTGATTGTTCTATTCAATAACCGATTCACACATCTGCATCAACTTCAATCAGCACTTTGTTTCCATAAATATTATGACATTTTTGGGGGGGTTTTGAATGCATTTCACTATAGTATTTGTGGTTTAACAAATTTCTATCCCCTTGAATTTTAGACTATATGTTAGGTCTTGAGCTAATATGCATCAGTTCTGAAATAGTGTGTGCAAACAGTTGGCTATAAAAATGTACTGCTTGTTTGGTGGTTGAGCCTGACTGAGAAATTAATGCAAGATCTTTTTAAAATTGTGTCCATTGAATGCATTTTTGTCAAAGCAATGAAAAATGTATTCACAGTTCCACATAGAGTCCTGTTGTTTTGAAAATGTAAACTTGGAGTCAAAAAATACTTATAAAAAAAATGGTAATAGGGAACAGAAGTAATATTAATAGAATTGACAGAAATAAAATGTGACTGTCTTTTGACACAAGGGAATGAAAAACCAAAAGCCAAAAACCTCTAAGGGTGACAGTGATCTTGACTGTGCATTGCTGTGTTTTGGACATTTCTTTTAACACAGGCTATATTTTCAGCAAACAATGTACAGTTTCACCCAGAATGTCTTTGTTTGTGCAGCTCTGTACTTGCTGTACTCTGAGTCCTCACAAATTGATCCTTTCAAAAGACCAACGGTAACAGACACCAGGAGATCTACAGGCTCTGGATCAAATCTGACTGCAAAAAGCAGCCTTACTTCAATGAGAAAGGGGCGCACAGCAGATTAACTCGCATTCCACTCTCTCCTTGCTCCGGTCGGTTGATGTGAGGGGAAATATCGATTGTGTTTAATTAAAACGATTAATTATTTATCCCCTGTACAGTAATGACAAATCAATCGGAGCACTTTTTCAGGCTGGCAGTCGCGGCGGAGGCTGTGGCCGACGTCGCCTCTGGCATCCTCCGCATCACCAGTGGGGTGCGACCCATCGCTCACTCCCTGTCGATTTGCCACGGTCTGTCCGCGGCAGTCGCCCAGCCAAGGGTTTAGAAAGAAGGGGAAACAAACCCTGTATCTGTCTCTCTGGGAAAGGTCCCCTTGACCCAACTTGAAGCCTCCTTGGGTTAACAGCACATTGGCTTTCATTCAATCAAACTCCATCTCCTTCATTTTCCTAAACCTATCTCTGTCACCTTGACTTGCAAGCATTCTTTTGCAAGTCAACAGTTTTACAAACAGTCTTCAGAGTTCAACTACAGGGGGCTCCAGAATTATTGAGACCCTTGATAAATATCTGCAAAAAATGGTGTAACCTAGAAAATAGTAGTTATCACAGAAGTTTTATTTTCCAACATTGGTAAAGCAGTGTGCTTCATCAATGATTCAATGGAATCAATTTTCTTGTCTTACATTTTTCAAATAATACAACTATTTCCCCAAAAAACAGGTTCCACAATTATTGGCACCCGTGGTTTAATACTTTGTGCAAACACCCCTGTCAAAGATGACTGGCATGACTCTTTTCTTGTAATTTGTAATAGAGTTAGCGAACACATTTGGACTGGTCAAAAATTCTTCCATGTAGAACTTTTCAGAATCATTGATATCCTTGTGATGCCCCCCTCTTCAGTTCAGACCACAGGTTTTTTATGAGATTTAAGTCTGGAGTCTGAGATGGCCATTGCAGAACATGGTTGTTGTTTTTTCTGTTTATTTCTGTGTGGATTTTGAAGTATGTTTGGAGTCATTTTCCTGCTGACCAAGACTCAGCTTCCTGGCAGAGGCAACCAGATTTTCTGGTACTTTGTTGAATTAATTATGCCATTGATCTTAATTAGTGCCCCTGGACCACTGGCTGCAAAACATCAATGACCCACATTTGACAGTAGATATGAGGTGCTTCTCCTTGTATGCGTTCAATTTTGCCACCAAACATGTTGTTGGTGTGTATGGCCAAAACGTTCAATTTTGGTCTCATCTGACCGTAGCACTCAGTCATAATTCCAATGAGGTTTTTGAAACTTAAGATGCTGTTTTCTTGTACTCAGTAAGGGCTGCCTTCATGCCACCCTTCCAAAGAATTTATTGGTATGAAGGTGCCATTTTATGATTTTTCTTAGACTTGACACAACCAATCTCTGCAATTCTTAAACTGTGATCCTTTGGTTTCTTATGGCCTCCCTCACCACCTTTCTTACTATCCGTGGGGATAATATGCACTTGCATCCTCTTCCTGGCAAGTTTGCAACCATTCCATATGTGTTATGCCCTGTCCTTATGTAGCTAATGTAGTATGTTTAACAGTTTATGTATTTCTTGGTACCCTTTACCTGACTTGTGATGGTCAATTACCATCTGTGTTTTCTGAAATCTGACAGTTCTTTGGATTTTCCAATGATAATGGTTGACAAAGGGAATTGCTTGTTACCTCATTTTTATACTTTAGTGAAACAGGAAGTGATGGAATGACATGCACTCACCGAGCACTTTATTAGGAACATTTTTACTTTATTACACCTACTTATTCATGTGATTATCTAATCAGCCAATTGTGTGGCAGCAGTGCAATGCACACAACCATGTAGATACAGGTCAGGAGCTTCAGTTAAAGTTCACATAAGAATGGGGAAAACATTTGATTTAGTGATTACTCAGTGATTAAAACTTTTAATGGATACACTGAATCTACCATTTAATACAAAGCAGATGTGTGTTACTTGCTAATTGATTAGTCCTATCATTGACACACTTTTTAGTCAAGAGAAATGAATTAAAACGGTTTGAGATAAATTCTTACTTTAAAGGAAAGTTTTGGGCCCCACCAATTTTGAGCTCAGGAGATGGCCCTGGTTGCATGAGAGTTGAGATTTAGTGTTAGTAAGATGTTGTGTAATGAAGACATTTGAACATAGCTGTGTGTGCGGAACAAGTTAGAGGGAGTATTTTGTTGCAGTTTTTCCATCCCTCAAAGGACGAAAGTAATGTGCTTTAAGTCATCAGTGACAAGGGCAGTCTCTGAAATAGATAAACAAACCCATAAATGACAAAATGTACCATCGATTTATGTTTTACAGAGTAGTTTGATTATCAGCGGAGATCTCTGGTGCTGCGTTTTGCGATGCACAATAGGCCTTTGCAGGCGGCCTTCTTTTTTCAGATGAAAATTAGTGTGTGGAGACGTGGCTTCTAAACCCAAAATGGGCATGTCTGAGTGGAAAATGAGTCAGAGAAGAGAACTGCTCCAGCACTCATTCTTGGCTCAAGGTTTTCAGAACCATTAATATCTACCCTGCTTTTTTTCTCCTCTTTCTGATTGAGAAAGAATGTCCTCAAACCAGGTGTGGTTGTGGTCGTTTGATGTTTTCCATATTGGTGGATGGGGGAGGGTGCTGAGCTGACCTGTTGTTTCCATTTCTGCGGCTGATTGGTGCTTTTCCATTCAAAATATCTGTCCACAGCAGTGGTCGTCACTCCTGGTCCTGGAGAGCCGCAGGGTGTGCTGGCTTTTGTTGTTACTCAGCACTTAATTGATCAATTAAAGCAGTTAATTACACAGTTAACTCACCTCACCTGGTATCTTTGGTCTGAATTCCTGATATTAAGGCAAAACCAAAAACCAGCACACCCTACGGCCCTGGCGACCACTGGTCCACAGACATTCAATGCCCTTTCCCTTTAGTTCTGGAAATTGGTCTGCCTTTCTTACTTCCTTAACTTGTACCAATTAGTATCAGGATCTTCCAGTGTACAAAACCGTACCATTTATGGATGTTGTGTCTTGAACCACACCTCTTCATGAATATTGTTAACAATCCAGAAAACCAAAACACAGAACATTAAACAATAAGAAAACAGAGATTAATATCTTATACAGATGATATTACAAGGCGGCACGGATGGTGCAGTGGGTAGCACTGCCGCCTCACAGCAAGGAGGTCCTGGGTTCAAATCCCCGTCGGCCGGGGCCTCTCTGTGCGGAGTTTGCATGTTCTCCCCGTGTCTGCGTGGGTTTCCCCCGGGTACTCCGGTTTCCTCCCACAGTCCAAAGACATGCATGTTAGGCTGATTGGAGAGACTAAATTGCCCGTAGGTATGAGTGTGTGAGTGAATGGTGTGTGTGTGCCCTCAGATGGACTGGCGACCTGTCCAGGGTGTATTCCTGCCTTTCGCCCAATGTATGCTGGGATAGGCTCCAGCCCCCCTGCGACCCTGTTCAGGATAAGCGGGTTCAGATAATGGATGGATGGATGGATTATATTACAGAGCTAATTTTTGTTTATATTCTCCGGCCCATGCCCCACAGAAAGAGGAAGCACATGGTGAAGAGGCTCTGAAAGTAGAACCTAGCACACTAAAACCCACCGAGTCATCATCAGTTCTGTTCGGACTGGCGAGGGCAGTGTCAGTGTTCAGTGTCGGACGTGCTGAGCTTTCAGTGGAAAGAGTGACCCGTATACAGGTTTATCTGTCCTCGAGGCAACCCTTCCATGGAGGGAAGCCACCAGGAGCTGCACAGCTGGCTGCAGGACAGCACAGCTATAGCCGCAGTGGAGCAGGGCCAGTCAAGGGCCTACCCAAATATTCTCTCAGGAATGGTGGATTTATTCCAGGTTTATACAAATCTCAGATCATTCCGGTGGTGAGCCTTATATGAACAACATCCATCCCATATGAAGGAAAGTTGAGCATTGACCATTTATGGGAGAGGGTGGTGAAATTTGAACTGAAAGTGTATACTCATTTTATTTTAATATATACTGTATGTTTCCCCAAAGTACTTTAAGTTGCATCTAGGGGGCTGGCTGACTGAATTTATGCCATTAACATAATTATTACTGCACGGCTTTGGAACCTTCTGATGTTCTTCAGCTATCACTGTGGGATGCATCTACGTGTACGTGTAAGTTTTGCATACATTTTAATATCACAAATTTCATCCAGCACTGTGCACAGATCAATAAGGGTGGAAGCTGTCCAAAATCAGTTTAGGTTATTTTAATTGTGTGCTATTAGGGGAGGATTTGGTCACTATTAAGAAAAAATTAAGTGTCCTAACCCCTGAGCGTATGGTTAGTAGCAGTATTGCATCTATATTAATAGTTGAGTGTGTTTGATCATGTGTGTTGTTAACACAGACAATTTAGGCACAATGTTGGCACATATTGTGAATTTAGGCACAAGATGAGCAAAATATTTTGAGTATAGGCAGAGGCTAGGGGGCACCTGGCACACAAAATAGATGTTATTGGTTCCAGGATGTGACTGTGGCTCTTATCATGTTGCAATGACAAAATATTATACTTCAGTCAGCTAAAGGAAGATTGTTTTCCATACACAGTACACCGTTTAACCCTTTCCACTGTGATGCCCTAGAGGGCAATTTCTATCTATTTTGTACTATTTGCGACAGAACTTATGTATGTCAGAGCATGTACACAGTGTACACAAAAGAGACATTAAAATACAAAAAATTACATATTGACTTGTGTTTTTATAGTTTGGCTCTGATCATCTCAATTTCTAAGTCAAGGACCAACCCAGAACTATTATATATTTGCATATACTTGATGTTAAATTTAATGTTAACATAATTTGCTAAAGATATCAACATGTATTGTAATTCCACATGAGTTTTCCAAAAACTGCAACTAGATGTCCTCAAGTGTCCCAATATCTCCAAATACAAAACGTTTGCATATTTTTTTGTCCAGACATATGAATGATCAGAAAAGCTTTTTTTTTTATTGAACCTGATTTTTTGATACAATATTAACCTTCACATGTGTCTTATTCACATACTGTATAAGCGAATGATTTTATAAATCATGCCCAAAGTATCCAAAAAGCTCTACAAAAAGGATTACTCACCTTAATGCTTTCTAACCAACCTGCTTCACATTAAAAATTTAGCTTTATTTCAAGATTAGGTTAACCAGAGCCCTGCTGGCCAGGACAACTACAGGTTTATCGACACTCAGTGAGCACTTGATTAGGTATTTATTAGACCTATTTTTTAGACATATTAAGTCTTCTGCTGCTGTAGCCTTTGACACGTTGTGTGTTCAGAGATGCTCTTCTGTATGCCACTATTGTAATGTGTGGTTATTTGCATTTTCCATTTTCCCATCAGCGTCAGCTGTTCTTCTCTAACCTCTCTCATTAACAAGGCGTTTCTGCCCACAGAACTGCTGCACAATGGATGTTTTTTGTTTTTTGCGTAAAGTCTAGAGTTCATGGAAATCTCAGTTACAGAAATACTCAAACCTATCATACCACAGTCGAAATCACTGAGATCACATTTTTACCCATTCTGATGGTTGATGTGGACATTAACTGAAGCTCCTGACCTCTAGCTGCATGATTTTATGCTTTGAACTGCTGCCATATGATTGGCTGATTAGATCATTGCATGAATAACTAAATGTACAGTCGTTCCTAATAAGGTGAGTCTATATCAAGTCCAAATCCTGTAATTGTCTGTTACAAACAACATGGATGTGGGGATACATTTTAGGAGACAAATGAACATAAAACTATTTACAAAAGTACAATATTGGAATATGCACAGACCGAAAGCAATATGATGTTGTCTGTACCAAACTTCAACCCACGCACACGCTAAAAAAACTGTTCTCTGATATTGACGTATCCTACAGGCATGTATGCATAACAGCCAGATAAATACCCCCACGATAAGCTAAAAACATAGTTTTACAGCGATATAACCCATCCCTGAAAGCTTAGTGTATTCTACACAGATTTATGTCAGACAAAGATTTGCCTGGAACGCAAATGCTCACTGTCAGTCCTGAAATTACCAATGCATTTATGCAGCAACAAGAAACAGCTCAAGACGACATTCGTTTAGGTATAGTCCCGGCAAATTTTTTCTCGAAAATGGTTGAACGTATATTTCTGCCAAACCGGAAATATGTTGGCTGGACGTGCAATAGTAGTAAAAAAAACTTCAGTTATTGCTAGCAGAGAGTCTTTTTAACATTCTGGCATCACCATTTTACGGTTTTATCATGTCACAGTTTATATTATTATAGAGATATGATTGCAACAACAGTTGACAACTCAACCACAAGGGAGCAGCGTTCATAGGGTTAAACCATTTACCTTGGAGTTGATGCGTTGATCCGTCATCACCTGAGATATGTTTCCAGTAAATAACCAACGGCAGTCCGTAGTAGGGGACAAGCAAGTTCTGCTTTCTAACTGGATCTATTAATTCTACTTGATGACACACAGTATTGCACACAAACAAAGGCCCACATTTAGGAGTGCTGATCTGGGGTCTATTTTGCCTTTTAGATCATAATGGACAAGGTTACTGTAAGCTGCGGACAAGGGAAAACTGCAGATAGGCAAATCACCACTCCAGATAGGCTTAATGAAAATGGCTCTACAACATTGTAGCTCAGAAATGTTCTCACAGCGTTCTGCTTGCTTATAGGTTTCTAAGGCTTGAAAGAGAAAAAAAACCTATTTATTTAATCATTTACTTTAATTTGTTTCCCTAATGTTCATTGGTAAAACCAGTTTCATAAGCACCATACGAAGCCAATTTCATTGAGGCTACTTTAATTTGTACGTCTATTTAATAAAACCATGATTTAATAATCAGTGATATTTGCTTGGAAAAGTAAGAATAACATTGCATTGGAAGTGTAAAATAAACAATGAAATAAAATCGTATAACAGATCAGGATAAATAGATCATAATGTAGTTGGTGTGATATTGGTTTAATGTTTCTCCAAGCATAAACCCGATTATGTCTGCGGCTCCAGCGTCTGCCATTGGCCCTGTTTAGTTATTCATTTTAAAGCCCCAGCTCTGTCGCAATCACGGGCAAATGCGAATCCCATATTAGCACACACTCATTAGCATTCCTGATTCCTCTGTGCCATCTCCCAGGGTTGCCAACGGAATTTGTAATTCAACAGTAAACTGATTGCTCTGACAAGATTATTTTGTGATGATGTTATCCAAATTAGAAAGTAATTTTGATGCAACAGGGCGGGCGGGTGGACGGCTAACTTTCGATGACTGATCTCCTCAGAAGGGACGGGGAAAAAAAAGAAGAAATCGCTCCTACATCGGGGTTGCAGAGGAGGCGATGTGTAATTTAATCTTCACCTCAGGCAACCCGACATGGAGGCCGGCGAATATCGCTCGAGCTAAAAAAGACTACGGGGGAAATGGATGATGATTATGTGGAGGCTGATCTACATGCAAACCCCCGGATGGATATTAATCTACATCACAGACGTAACCAGCTTTGTCAAAAGCTCTCCGCAGATGAAGGGACAGGAGTCCTAGATTTCCACATCAAGACAGATATGCTCATGCAGGGGTGTGACAGAGAACTGATTTCTGGAGTCAGTCTGAAGTCACTCTGGGGCTTTTTTTTTTTCTCCTTTTCACAGCTTTCGAAACGGGAGTACGCCTCCGCTGTGCAAATGAAGATGAAGAGTCTGTCCGAATTTTGTTTGCTTGTCACTCCAGAGTGGCAGCAGTTCCTCGTGTTAGCTCGTCGTTGCTAAAAGGATATTTGTCATCCCCTTAAGCTGGTAGGGGTTTGAGTGGCTATGATGTTCCTCATGGCTAATGTACGGTAGATTAGGGATCTTCAGATCCTTTTTCATTTGGGGACAGATTTGGAACAAAAGTGGAGCGGACAGGCTAGTAATTCTCCAGTCCATTTTCAAAACTACACGTTTCACAAGCTTTTACGGTACAGATAGTACAGACTGTTGTTGTGGTTCCAGAATAAAGCATTACTGTTTGTAGCCTTCAGTTTGCACATAGTAAAACCTTACCTGTAGTGCTGAAGCAGCTAAATGCAATCATTCAATTGATTTTTGCTTGGTTACACTTCACATTAAGTGTAATTTCTTAGGAAAGCATACAGTACATAACACGATCTGAGGCATCCATTTTGTGAATGTGACTGCCATGGCACTTAGTATTTAGTATTAGGGATTTAGTATTCCGCGCTATTGTTATTTATGATGTGTTTATGAATGTTTTGCAGTTCATATGAAGTATTAGTCGTCATGTTGACTGTTCCTCAAACAATTGGCCTCTTGAAAAGTCTGAATTCTGTATATTTAAGATATGTTTTTTAAATTATATTTAATATAGTAAATATTTAACTATAACAGTTTGTTATCTCCCATAAGTAGGTGAGTGAGCCAGATATTCTCCTAATCATTTCATTGTTTCGCATTGTTACCCTTTTAAAGTGGTTGTAATAAATTCATTATTATTATTATTATTAAAATTCATTATTATTAGAAAAGTACTGTGATACACAACGTTTCATTCTTTACTGAACAGATACTGCTAAATAGTCTATATTCACCATCACGACAATGCATCACAGCTGGTTATGAATGCTTTATAAAGTAGTAATGCCATGTTCATAACGTTTTTATTTTAACTTTTTGAGGGTCATATATAATTACACACAATAGAGTTCAATCATTCATTTTATGGAAGAACCTTAATATGGCTAGATATAATACAGCTAGACTAATTCAAATGACATAATGTGTGTGCAAAAAGCTTTTTTAAATGTCCTCTGTAACTACTCCACATAGGTTATGTAGTGATGAGGAGTATTCAGTATTTCAGTGATAAAGTATTACCAAGGTTACTAATGCTGCACTTGTACCTCAGTTCTGAGAAGCACTGTGTGTACTGTTGTATATTAATCATAATATATGGCATTGTGTGTGATCACCAATCACTTGTCATGAGTGATTGCACACGCATCACATTTTTTATGTAGAATTCCTTTCAGTGTAAATAGAAATGCGTTTTATTGATGATGCAAAATCTCACCATGTGTGCAGCTTTATAGTGACAGCTTTTGTGATGCATTTTTGCAGTGAAGGGGTCTATAGATGTGGCATCGTAAGAAATGACAATTCTTGAAAATCGCTTGCAATAGTATTGTGTGTCAAGATAGTACTCATTGTATCTTGACTACTGACAAAGGGGGAGGCACATCACTCAAAATGGAAACATTATTTTTTCACAAAACTGGAAATTTTGTCTTCTATAACCCCGATAATAATTAATGTATTAATTATGTTTTCTGGTGAGCCTTTTCCAGTTGACTTTCAGATCTTGGATGATAAAATTCCTGTAAATACATATATAAAGAATATTATATTAAAGAAAGGATTTTATAGAAATGTGAAGGGCAGCAAACATCCAAATTGAAAAAAACATCAAATTCAGAGCATAGACAAATGTGGATAGAAGGATTGTGGAACCTGTGCTATGACAAAGATTCTGCAATGGTTTCCATTAGCCTGTTTACATTCTTACACAAGCACTTAAATTCCTCATCTTTATTTTTCAGTGTATTGTGAATTTTAGAACACAAGGAAATGACAAACCGGTGTTTACAGAGAACGCCTATTGTGGTTGGTATATGAGGTTGTTGATATTTTCATTGCATTTTGGAAGCTGTCCGTTACAATATCAAAATAGTGTAGTTACCAATCCACCAGTGCATCACTAGGAAGATGCTACAGTATTTAAGCTACGCTATTTAAGTATAGGTACATTCTCAATATGCACATGCTCAATTTCACAAATCATGGCCAATATGTTGCTACTAATTAAAAGGGTAATGCTGGGAAGTAGGAAGAGCTGTGCTGGGACAAGTAATAATATTGTATGTGCAAGGCCTAGTAACAGTACTAGGTTAATTGGAGCAACTGGTTACCTTATTGGATCAGTGTAGGGCAGAGTCAGGAAGTGATAGTGACACCAGTACTTAAGACAGACAAAGCTGCCCAGCAAGCCTCCACCAGTCTTTCCCAGTGTGGGTGGAGGGTCTTTTTAACACCAGCCCTTTCCAGCATTCACACACACAGACACATACTCACACAACCTCTCAATTTGCAGAATTCTCTCTCTCTGTCTCTCTCTCAGGGGAGTAAGTGACTGGTCTTGTGACCTAGATCAACTAGCGTGCGATCATCAGGTAGAGAGTGAGGACCTCTGTGCCATGAACTGCAGACAGCACTTTGTGCAATGCGGGAACACAAGAGGATAAAACCAGGGAGCATGGACGGTGTTGTCGATAGTTAATCTCTGTGTTGAAAGCTACAATACACATAGGTGCTGATTCACTGCTGATTCTATATGCTTTCATCAGCAGACAAGAAGAATGTACTCCAATCATACTCTTGTTGTGGGGGACAGAAATATTTAGGTATAATATAATCTAGAATTCTCATTGTCTCTCATGGTAAGGCACACTCAATCTGGAGTCACAGAGCCGGAGAGAGATGGCGGCATTGATATATTTTTTGCTAATCTTCCCGCATTAATTCAGCCTGTAAAATCCTCTGATTCTCATTTTTATAGCTTAAATAACATTAAACCCCAGTGGCCAAGGCTTTGAATTATCTTTGTGTTTGGAGGAGCATAGATAGCACTTGGAGGACCCCGTGATCTAAAATTAGTTCATTGTGTAGCATGATGGCATCCACAAAAAAAAGGAACACCCATTATATTAATGGATATACAGCGGGCTCCAGAATTATTGGCCCCCTTGATATGCACAAAAAGTGCTGTAAATGAAAAACAAAGAATAGTTATTGACATAAGCTTTATTTCCCCATGTCTAAAGTAGTGTGCTTTATGAATGATTCAATGGAATCCACCAAAAAAGTCTTAAATCTTTACATTTTTCAAATAAAAAAATCTATTTCCCCAAAAGACAGGTACCACAATTATTGCCGTCCCTGGTTTAACCTTACAAACGCTGCCCACTTGTAGTTGAGTTGTTTGTTGCGTTTGTATTTCTATAATAAATGAAACCGCAGACTTGTTATTGAGAACAGTAGTTTAGATGCTTATCAGCCTCTTATTTGCAAAACAGGACAGACAATTACAAGATTTGGAATTAGATAAACCTGTAATTGTACTGGCTAATGGGGCTAACATGGCTCTGGTTAACCTACTGTAATTTTAAAATGAAGTTCCATTTTAAATGTGATGCAGGTTACTTAGAAAGCATTAGGATGAGTACTCTTTTTTTGGATAGTTTTTTGCACACTTTGGGCATGCTTTATACAAACATACTATCACATATGTGAATAAAACACACCATTTTCTTTACATTTCATGTCAGGTTTTCTGATCTTTATTATGTGTCTGGACAAAAAAATATGCATGTTTTGTACAAGCTTTTGCGCAAATATAAAGGCGATCTGGGTTGGTCCTTGATATTCGGTGCTAAACTACAAAAACATAAGTCGTTTTGCATCTTTATGTAGCTTTTGTGTACACTGTATGTACATACATCTGTGACATGCTCTGATGGTGCAAGCCTCTTCTTTCAGTTAAGTATTCAACCATGTGTGTGCAGTAAATAGTTTTTGAGATACTGACACTTTTATAGGACTAGTACAAAAGAGGTGGAAATTGCCCTCTGGGGGGCAAAGTGGAAAGGGTTAATACTTTGTGCCAACCCCCCCAGTAAAGATGACAGCCATGAGTAATTCTGGGGCCCACTGTACTGTATGTACTTTTTCATTATGATAAAAGTGTATACTACTGAATACTGCAATATGTGCAACTGCATGTTTATCCTGCACTGTGCAACCTGCACTTTTAACAAACTATGCATTGGAGCAGACTAGTCCTTTTCTCTAACACCAATGTGCCAATTAAATTCAATTTTGATCTGTATTTAAAGATGGGAAAAACTGGAAACTTTGCAGTTGGAGTATACACCGTGTGAATGTATCACTTGTATTTGTGCATAAGTAGATTGTACTACACAGTTACACGCAGTAGTATTTAGGCAGAATTCTACCAGAGAACACACAGGATTATGCTGCATAGAGTAATGTGCAAAACGTCTTAGGTCCCCTAGATATTTAATAGTATTTATTTTTGTTTGCTACATTGGAGTCAGTGCAAAAGAGCAAATATGAGATTTCAAACAATTAAGCTTTACAGTGAAGTTTTTGCATTTCATGAAATAGAGTAACATATTAAGTAACAGACCACTTTTCAGGTAAAAACTTGTTGAGCCAGGCTGGGATAACCTGGATAGCCAGAAGCAAGAGAGTCTGCAAGAAGAACTGTGGCACATTTTCCAGTTTGTTTGGTACAACCTAGCAGCTGATTTTCTTATAAAACTACAGGACAGTGTAGAGAATTGATGCATTTTAAAGGTGAAGGGTGGTTTCAGCAAGTATTGATATGATTTAGTTTGTTTAGAACTGTTCACTGCTCTATATAGTATTTTTTTTGTTCATTTGCTTATTTTTGAAACCATATTTGCTTCACAATTATTATTATTTTTTTTTTACATGTGCCTAAGACTTTTGCACTGTACTGTATTTTAAAAGTATAATGCTCTGTGCTGGAAGGTTTGTACACCCACGCAAGAATGCACACAAGCACATGCATACACACATATACTCACACACACAAAACGCACACACACACACACACACACACACACACACACACACTATTTTTACTCAGTTGTGAAGATGTATTGGGGGTCTCATGGGCATAGTGGAGCTTATCCCAATAGATGCAAACTATAGCATCTGCCTTTGGAGTTATTCTCCATCACTCAGATGATATTGTGGTGCAGGAGAAAGTCATTCATCAGCAATGGTCAGGGGTGGCAGACCCTTGTCCTTCTAAAAGGACATATCCAATGTCTGGCCAGTCCCATTTCACCTGCTGGGATGGGGAGGGGAGTGTGTTTGGGGCATCGAGCGCTCACTGTCATAGCACTCTGCTCTCCTGCCTGAATGTAGTCAGACTGTGCCATTCTACCTACCCCTAGCATCCCCTCCTGCCCTCCTTCAGCCCCAGCTGAAAGGAAGCTCTGAGCTCTTCACATAATCATCATCCATTTCCCCTGTAGTTTTCAGGCACCCTACTTACACCGCATCAATTTTTCAAGGAAGCAGCACTCAGCTTTTCTCTCTCTTTCTATTTTTTGCTTCTTTTTTTTGGTGTTCCTCCCTTCCTGTTCGGATTCCACCTGCGGATCGGAAACTCGGGAGCACGACTGGCTGTATCCCCCTTCCTTTCTCCCCTCTCTTCGTTTTTTTAAGCTTACACCGCCTCTCTCTCTCCCCGCTGACTCATCTTTCTTACCGCCCCATCTTCTTTCTTTCCTTCTCTTTCTTTCGTTCCTCATCCCTTTCTTTCATTCCTTCCCTCTGTTTCTGCCTATCTGGCTCTGCCTCTCTCTCCCTCCTCCCTCTCTCCTTCCTCCTCCCCTCTCTCTGTCCCTCTTCCCCTCGTCACTGTCTCTCTGTCCCTCTTCCTCCCCTCTCTGTCTCTCCCTCCCCTCTCTCTTGCTCTCCATCTCTCCGTTCGGCGGGTGCTGCTGTTCCTCCTCCTCAGTATTCCGCTCCTGTCTCTGTGTGGAGTGATTTTGCTCAGCCACGTCTGGCTGTGGGTGAAGTGGCCTCCCCAGAGAGCGCGCTCCACAGCCCCAGGTCGCCAGCGCCATGAATACATTATTATCCCCATTTCCATCCTGTTGCCACGGCAGCACTTTCGGAGCCGCTGGGTTATTAAGTCGTACATCACTAATACCCTGATAGGAGCAGAAGTTGGATTTAATGTCGCCCCTTTGATCAGATTACCCCCCAACCATCGGCTGTCACGAGAGGGTGGGAGAAGACTCCTTTGTTTGTGATACCTTACCGGCCACCACTACCCCCTACCCCCCCAAACCCCCATTTTTTATGTCAAACTTTACCCATGCCACCTCTACCACTGGAGCTGCAGGGAGCTGTGACTGTGGTGTAATGTCTGAAATTGGCCCTTCTTTTACATTAAACCCATTACCATCTACCTGTGAGGGCAAGGCCCAATTTCTACACTCCCCCATATCCACACTGTGAATGAAACATTGCATGTTTATTTGAAAATATGTGTGTGCTCATACCCACACATATCTATAGTAAATACATGCGTGTGCAGGAGTTGGATTTAATGTTGCCTCTTTGACCATTTGGCTGAGGGAGAGGGGAACACCTTTCGGCCACCACCACATACACTCCCCACCCCGACCCCCCATACTCTGCTCCCATTTTGTGTGTCAAACTTTACCCTTGCCACCTCTACTGCGGGAGCTAAAGGGAGCTGTGACTGCAGTGTAATGTCTGAGCATTTCTATAAACCCCATTACCTTCTACTTGTGAGGGCAAGGCCAGATATCCCTGCTCTCTCATATCCATACTGCAAATGTAAGCATTACATGCTTATTTGAAGATATGTACAGGTATGTGTTCATACCCACACATATCTACATAGATACATGCATGTACAGAAGTATGAATGTTTTCACATACACAAACATGAACAGTAAATACACACACGGATACACACAAGCATGCACATATACATGCAGTAAATACATAAATGTATCCATACGCAAACACACAGGCAGCAACTATGAACAATAGCCTTCTTTTTTATACGTATCATTATTTTTTATATCCCTGTCTCTACAAAGGAAGCGGGTTTCTGACTTTGTTCTCTGCCAGTGATGTATAAAACATGGTGCTCCAGGTAAAAGATGAAGGCTAAACCGATGTCCCCCTAAATGGCCAGCCTTGTGTATGCACCTAACACTTCACTGAGCAATCTGTCAACATGTCAGCAACACATGTTTTGTAAAAAGCCTCCAGTGGGAGTGGAGGGGCTCCTGCCAGGGCTTAGGAAATGCTTTGAATTCAGTGGATTTTCTATTGCTGCCGTTCCCTCGAGGTTCCTTTTACAATGCCTACATTTCAGAAATTTGAACTTGGTACCCTTAGGGGGCTTCTCTCCGAATGCCTGAAAATGTAGAGTTATATTGTGGCGGGTCCCCGAGCGGTCTTTACTAATACCTGAATTCGGAGAAGCTGGAAATTACACAGTTCCCCGGGGAGAGCTTTATCCACACCAGGAAGAGGAGAATAACTCTGTGGGGAGTTTGCTTAATGCATCACTGAAATAAAAGAATCTGAAGCAGTAGTGTTCACCCCCCCTCCCCGCCCACCCTACCCCCTACTCCTTGCTTTAGCCACTCCTTCAGCATAGCATACTCCTTAAACTGAAAGAAGGAGAGACAGGGAGCGAGAGAGGAGAGAGAGAGAGCCTGCAGTTGCGGAGCCAGACTTTAATAAAATGTTTTGGAGTGCTGGAAGAGCAGACGGCTGGGCAAATACCCCCGCGTGTTCTTTTGTCTGAGATACATCTCTCTCTCTCCCCCCCCTCTTGTTATTTTATTGCAGATATGATTCCTCTGATCTCTGTCTGTCCATATCGCTCTCTGGGTCTGTCTCTGTGACTGGCTGTATTAGCGCAACCAGAGTTGACCGTGTTCGCTAAAGAATTTTAGGCTAGAGCATGAACCCCCACCCTTACCCAAATGAAGCAACATGGTAAATAGGAGAATTGTATTATCATTAGTCTTATTTTAACTTTCTCAGTGTAGCTTTTCAGCTAGTCACTGCATCGGTACATTTCATGATGCATTTCCTGAGACATCACAGACATGAACAGTGGAAATCTTTAAGATTTCTCTAGAATTACTGTAGTATCTTCCTTTAGATTATCGCCATCGCCAGTATATACATCTATTATGAGAAAACCTGGAAGGTGAGCTGTTTGTAATGGAAAGTTTGCTTCTAATCACAATTCATTTCGGATGCAAGGCTGAGATTCTCCTCCTGTCTCTCTGCCCTGATCCATACAGTATTTACGTTCAGACGACCCCGGCCTGTTCCCCACGCGGCACGCGCACTTATTTTTAATGCCTACGGATGATTTATCCTGTCTTTTTCATCCTCAACAAAAAAAAAAATTCCATACACATTCTTTCTACTGTTGGTAAATAATTCAGCCTTTCCAGTAACAAGCCATGCTCTTAATAGGAATGCAGTACCTGTAGTTGAAGGGGGATCGGAAACAAGGGCTCTACTGGGGGAAAGGGAAGGATTTGTTTCCACAAGGAAAAAAATAAACTTGTTCTTCTGAAAGAAAGCTCCACACTGGCCGGCATTAATTAAACCCCAAAGTCTAAAAAAGGTTATTTGAGGTGTTCCAAAGGGCCGGGGGTGGGGGTGGGTGGTAGGGGGCATATTTGCTGGGTGAAGACAGAATGAGAATTCTGCATGGCTTATGCTCACATGTTTTTTTTTGTTCGCGGGTGCATTTGTTGTCGGTTTTCTTTCGTTTATTTTAGAGAAGGTCAGTGTTCAGTGACTCTGAAGAGTTGAAGGGCTGATTCATGCCCGTCTGAAGGGATTTTGGCAGGGGGCATTTTGCTTTCCTCTAACTTATTTTTTGTGTACAGTATACATACAGCATCTATAGGAACTGCAGAGGGTGGGGAAACTCCAGACAGGGCTCCATAGGCTTTCTGTTGTAAAAACGCATTAAAATTCTATATTTTCCCAAAACTTCTGGACCAAAACAATTGTTGTTTCACAAACTGCTACACATAATGAAATTTTATACACTGAAGTTAATGGACACTCAGTGAGCACTTTATTAGGTGTTCATTAGACTTAAGACTTCTGCTGCTGTAGCCTATCCACTCAGAGGTTTGACACGTTGTGTGTTCAGAGATGCTCTTCTGCATACCACTGTTGTAATGTGTGGTTATTTGTGTTACTGTCACCTTCCTGTCAGCTTCGACCTGTCTGGCCCTTCTCCTCTGAGATCTCTCATTACCAACGTGTTTTTTCCCACATAACTGCTGCTCAGTGGCTGTTTTTTTTGTTTTTCGCACATTCTCTGCAAACTCTAGAGACTGCTGTGTGTGAAAATCCCAGGAGTATTTCTAAAATACTCAAACCACCCTGTCACCAACAATGCTTCCACGGTCAAAGTCACTTCGATCACATTTCTTCCCCATTCTGACATTTGGTATGAAAAACAGCTGAACCACTTGATCGCGTCGGCATGCTTTTATGCATTTAGTTGCTGCCACACGATTTGCTGATATAAATATTTGCATTAACAAGCTGGTGTACAGGTCTACCTAATAAAGTGATCACTGAGTGTACTTCCTTCTGTGTCCTGAGCCATGTTGTGGGGCGACATGGCTCAGCTGTCCTCTGCCAGTCGGAGGGTTGCCGGTTCGATCCCCCGCCCGGGCTGTGTCGAAGTGTCCCTGAGCAAGACACCTAACCCCCAAATGCTCCTGACGAGCTGGTCAGTGCCTTGCAGGGCAACCAATCGCCGTTGGTGTGTGAGTGTGTGTATGAATGGGTGAATGAGAAGCATCAATTGTACAGCACTTTGGATAAAGGCGCTATATAAATGCCAACCATGTACCATTTACCATTTACTTCCTGGTACTTCACTGCTTAGGTTGGCAGAGGTTTGCTTTCCTGTCCAGTTATATATGAATGTCTATGACAATATAAGCATAAGGGGAAATATTGGGACACACCAGAGCTTGTACCAAAGTGCAATTTTACTATGTGGTCAGCCACATGCCGGCTGGGAGTCTTGGGAGTATGAAGCAATGATTTTGTGAGGCCATGGTGATGCTTCCTCTGGGTCCTGCAATCCCAGTTGCATTAAAGTTGCGATCCTCATTCACACGTACAAAAAGGCAAATATCCACTAGTCTGCCTTCCCCAAAAACAACCTTTTTGGCCTGGATGTGCAGTTGTTAAAATGTTACATTTTAATGGCTGTCAGGGAGCAGGGGATGGATATGCGGGTTTGTGTGGAGAAAGCGTATCCCTAGCGGTAATCTTTGAAGGCTGGGAATACGTGATCTAAGCAAGCATTGTTCAGAGGCAGAAGTCGTCCTGCTCTTCACAGAGGCTAGGCGCTGGGCCGAGGCATGGCAGTGATCTCACTATGGCTGGCTCACACCAATGTGGTCCTGACAACGAATCACTCAGTCCAAGGCGCAACTAGACATCCAAAAAACACCTGACATCTCTCTCGTTTTTCTCAAATCCCTCTCCGCGAGAACCCCTTTCTGTCGCGTCGTTCCAAGTGTCAGTTCAACTACCGTTGAGCTCACTCATTTGTGCTCACAGGTCTTTTCATTTCTTTTAAATTCGGCTTTTATTGAATTTGTGAGTCTCTGTGTGTGTTGTATTTTGCGGCAGACGTAGCCAATTCGCAGAACAAACAGCTGCGGAAATTCAAGAGCGGACACACAAAGGTTGTTTTGATTTGATGTTGATGGAAAATGGGCCATGGTAATTTAAGCGAAACTGCGGTTGAAGTTTGAGCAGTGGAAGTATTATTTTGTCAACTAGCATTTATACTTGTGTACCTGCAGTACTGTCGGGAATAGCAACTGTAATGGGTGATCATCTTTTGTAATGTTTTATTTTTTATTTTGGCATTTTCCTGCAGTGAGTGTGGAAACCAAACCCAAAAGTTCTAAATTGACCAGGCTGCTTGCTTAAAGGTACAATAGGTAAGATTTTTGTTTTAAAATATTGTTGCAAAGCCATTGTAAATCCCTTGCTATCATTGAATTAGGCTCACTGACATGTTGACTCACCTTCTGCCTGTGTTTATAGTCCTTACATTCGGTTTCAAAATATGCAGTTGACAGACCAACACACTATACCAAAAAATTCTATAATTCTATAATTCAAGCTCATTGGTTGAAAATTGGTTCTAATTGACACAGCCAATGGCGTGGGGGGGTTTCAACGTCACAGAGAAGGGGGAGGGATAAACGGTGTTGTGGTTTCAGGGTATTTGTTGCTGCAGTTCCTCTCTTGATCGTTATGAATCCGAAATTACCTATTGGACATTTAAAATCTTGCACTATTTAAAACTGGGATTGAAACTCAAACATGGTGGTTTGGAAAAAATGAAGATACAGAGAGCTGTTTTCTCATTAGAAGACTCATAAAGCCCTCGCTGTGTTTTTGAAATTAGTTTAAAAAAGCAAAAAATGCTTTAATGCCATTTAACTATTTGTTCTCACAAGGGCAAGATTGGATTCAGATTTAAGTTATACCGAACCAAATCGAATCCCTACTTTGCCATTGTAGATGTCCGGAAGAGAACACATTCTGTAGCAGTTTATTGAGTAAATGTCGTGTGAAGTTTGCCTAAGGCCTGAATAATGGCAAACACCTCCACTGCACTTCAGAAAGCGATAATCAAGCATTCGTAAACATTCCCGATATCACAGCCTGTGCCGTGTGCAAACGTAACCAACGGGCTATTATTTACTGTTCAGCCTTTTTATGTCATGCATTATGGAAGTCTTGTGACACATTTGCATTGGTATTTTATCACCTTTCAGGCATGTTATTGTGGCATACTCTTACCTCAGCGTGCAGGTTGTCAAAGGAACCATGTCTGAGACTGTGAGATAACAGATTACTCTCTTCGTCTTGCTGATGAAAAATGTGCTCTAATGTCTTTTTAATGAGCTGGTACACATATGAGAGGTTGTGACAGCACAGCTTTTCTGAGAGCCTAACCTTGTTCTTAATTGATACTTCGCAGGAAAGTCAGCTGATTAGCGTGTTGTAATGAGAGGCATCAGTGCTACACAGGAAGCAGTTACGCTGCTTAATGGTGCGTGCCCCTGGACGTAGCCCAAGAGGTGGCCACCACGTGTAGTGTGGTTATTTCGGCTTGTTCGCTGGTAAGCACGGTAAACTACGGTAAACTACGGTTGAGGCTCGTAGCCGTTGTTGTCCTTGGCTATGGGCGATTTCGCCTTTACCTCACTGGTAACACGTTCCTCTAACAAATCTTTGGACAAGTTAGAGACTGGGGTTCAAATCCCAGCTCGGACTCAGGTAAATATCTTTCTCGTTACACATCTCTTTCACTCTTGAACCTGGATGTTTCTGAACAACATTGTTGTAAATTACACGAGGCCCAACTCGAGACATATTCGGCAAACAGGTGTGGATAGAACTGTGAAGTCAGCTTTCCTTGCTGTCAAGACTTGCTTCAATGTGCTTAAGAAAGTGCTTCTCATTCCTCCTTGTGTTACTAATTTGTTTGCCTTTGAACACAGTTATACTATAGCTAAAGAGTGAAACACTTCACTCAAACATGAAGAGTTTGAATCTGTAAACAATATGATCTTTCTCAATCAGCCATGGTTTCAGATTCAGGTCCTGAGGGGCATATTCTATACCATATCTCCCAGTGCATCCAGATATGTACAGTATATACAGTGGGCTCCAGAATTATTCCACCCTTGATAATTATACACAAAAAATTCTGTACACTAAAAAAAGAATACAGTTATTGACAGAAGCTTTATTTTCCAACATAAAGTAGTGTGCTTTATTAATGATTCAATGGAATCGACCAAAGTCTTACATTTTTCAAATAAGAAATGTATTTCCCCAAAAACAGGTTTACAATTATTGGCACCGCTGGTTTACAGTAGTACTTTGCTCCTAACTTTGCCATTGCTCTTAGATAGTGCCCCTGGACACTGGCAGCAAAAAATCTGCAATACATCAATGACCCACCTCCATACTTGACAGCAAGTATCAGCTGCTTCTCCTTGTATGCATCCTTCTTTTGCCACCACACATATGGATGGTGTGTATGGCCAAAGCATTCAGTTTTGGTCTCATCTGACCATAGCACTCTCTTCCAGTCATACTTCTAATGACATTTGGCAAACTCAGATGCTATTGTGTTCAGTAAGGGCTGTCTTTGTGCCACCCTTCCAAATAGCTTGTTGGTATAGAGGTGCATTTTATGGTTCTTTTTGAGACTTGGTGACTCCATAAATGTTGTACAGGTAGCAGTTGAAATTGTACTTCCCTCTAGGGTCTTTCAGCGAACTTATTCCTGGTTATGGGTATGCACTTTGTTGTACGTCGCTCTGGATAAGAGCGTCTGCCAAATGCCAATAATGTAATGTAATGTAATGTAATACAACCTACCTCTGTTCTTAAACTATGATCCTCTGGGTTCTTTTTGGCCTCTCTCACCACCCGTGGGGACAATGTGCACTTGCGTCCTCTTCCTGGCAAGTTTGCAGCCATTCCACATGTTTGGCATGTGAAATGTTTAACTATTTATGTTTTCTCGTACCCATTACTAGACTTGTGATGGTCAGTTCCCTCTGTCTTTTCTGAATTGACAGTTCTTTGGCTTTTCCCATTCTGATGGATAACAAAGGGATTTTGCATGCTTGTTACCTCACTTTTGTACTGTAGTGAAGTGATGGAATGACACAGTATAGTTCCTTTTGACTGAGATTAAGTAAATTTAGTACAATTGAATTGGCGATTTAATTTAGTTTGATTTTATTTACAATAATTGTTAGGGGTGCCAATAGTTTGGTTTTCAGAAAAAAAATAGATTATGTAATCAGATACATTAGAATAAATGTAGAGCAATAGAAGTATATAATTTTCATATTTCTTTGAACATAACATATATGAAAATTATTGTTTACTAAATGCTGCTTACTAAATACAGCCTTTTTTCTAAATTTTTTATCAATCATTTTTTTATTCTGAGCCGACTCTATATTTTTCTCACTTCACACCAATTCTGCGTGTGTGTGTGTGTCTGTGTGTGTGAGAGAGAGAGAGAGAGAGAGATAGAGAGACAGAGTCAGAGAAAGAGGGAGATAGAGAATTTGCAATGAGCATTGTACTATTTCAATAAGGATAGATGTGGATTAAGCATTCCCTGGCATGTTTCAGAATTGATATTAGTCTTTTCCCTCGAGGAAGGGCAAAAATAGGCTCCCAGATGGTGGAGATTGGTAGCTAAGTAAATAGTTACCATGCTACAGGGAACTGGACCTCCAAGTAACAGAGACAGGAAGAAGAGTCTATTATTAATAGATGTGTCGAGAAGTATTGCAGTGAAGCACTCTGTCGGTTCTGCATTCAACTCTAGATTCTTCTGTGAAACATTTCCAAAGTGTTTTCCAAATGGAACACATTTTGGACAGCACAGAAGAGCAGATATTTTTCCATTTACTCCCCACTACCACTCATGTCCGATGGGCTTTTTCCTCCTAGAAAGGTCCAAAACTCCCAAACTCTTGTCTAAGAAGTGGAGGGGGCTAAAATCCAATAATAAAGCCGGTAAGGAAACAAACAATGCTACAGTATGTGTTTAATGCAGGTTGTCTATTCCAATAACAAGGGATTGAATTGAACCAGTCCTCTGTGGACAAGCTTTTTTTTCCCAATACTTTCTTTTATTATACCAAATTTACTGTTTTAAAGATTTTAAGGGTATACGATGTCTGGTACATATTTTCAGAGATATAATTTATAGTTCTTGAAGTGGTCTGTTCCAGTGGGATCATTTAAATGCAGACTCTTTTCATTTCGGTTTCTTTATTAATTTGGCACCGACACGCACAATAAAGACATCTTCATAATGATGCATCTTCAGCATTGTAATTGCAAGCTTCATCATACTTTTTTACAGTGCTGCTTCATGAACCATAAGCAACGTTCTACCACAGATTTCCTCAGTTAATTAAGTGCAGAGGTAATTGCATTGAATTGCAAACCGTTGCAATATTGTTAGAGGCCATTGAAGGGAGATGACACGTGGAATGGACCCAAACAGTGCTTGGACCTAAACAGTGTTTTAATCACAGATATGATGGACAACTTAGCACTTTTGTTCCAGTGTCCCTGAACAGCGAGCCTGAGTGCTGCATGTGGAAGGAAAGGCTCATATTGTGTTGGCCGAATATCCTCTCAGTGACCACTTTATTAGGTACACCTGGTGTTAATGCAAATATCTAACCAGCCAATCGTAAAAGTGTGCAGACATGGTCACAAGGTTCCGTTGTTGTTCAGACAAAACAGTTGAATGGGGAAGAAGTGTGATTTAAGTGACTTTGACAGTGGAATGATTGTTGGTGCCAGACAGGGTGGTTAGAGTTTCTCAGAAACTGCTGATCTCCTGGGATTTTCACGCCCAACAGTTTTTACAGAGTAAAGCCAAAAACAAAAGAGCATCCACTGATCGGAAGTTTTTTGGGCAAAAAACGCCTTGTAAATGAGAAAGGTCAGAGGAGAATGGCCAGACTGGTTAAAGCTGTACCTTGAAGTGGATGGGCTACAGCAGCAGAAGCCCAACAAGTCTAATAAATACCTAATAAAGTGGTCACGCATAAGCACATGCATACTCATACATTCACAAAACCCTCACAGTCATACATGCAAGCAACAGCTTACAGTGGCTTCAGAAAGTATTCAGACCCGTTCACCTTTTGCACACTTTATTTTGTTGCAGATTTCATTTTTCATCAATAAAATTGCCATTTTTGCCCATCAATATGCACTCAAAAACCCATAATGACAAAGTGAAAACTTGTTTTTAGAAAATCTTTTAGCAAATTTATTAAAAATCTCAAACTGAAATCTCTCATTTACATAAGTATTCAGCAAAACCAGCAAAACCAACTGAGAGCTGGTCTGACCTGGTCAAATAGCTACCAGCTCTTTCAAAACCTAGCTGGAGCTGTTCTTTTCAGCCGGGCAGACATACATTCAAACGCATGCATATACACACATGTAAAAGTGCACACACACGTTGCCCTTTCCAACAGCCTCTTACAGCACTGTAGCCACCCCCCGCCAGCCAATAGCCTCTGGGCACAGCAATGAAGAAGTAAGCAGCACAAAGTGTAGTCCTTTTCCCCCTGCCACATTATTAAAAATAATTTCTGAAGCAGTGAGCTTCCTCTTCAGATTCCCAATGACCATCAATGTAAGTACAGTACCATCGCCTCCCAACGGTGGCAATATGGGCACTGCCTACAGAGAAAGAGTGGAATGTTTTGAAGGAGAGCGAGTAGCCCCGATTGTTGCTTCTCAAAATGGATGGAAAATGACACTGCAGAAGTGCTAGTGGTATGGGTGGGGACAGTGCCCATTAGTCTGTAGCGCTCAAAGAGCACGCTGATGAAACTGCTCAACTGGGGAGAAAGAATGTGCCTGGCAGTTTGATGACTTTACATGCACATTACAGGCATATTTTGTATATCCGGAACCTTCTGTCAGGTTCAGAGAGAGAAAATCTTCACCGGGTCCTCGGCTGATAGTTTTGAGAACTTAATACGTCCCACAGGAAGCCCCCTTACCCCCACCCAACCCAATTTCGGCGTGGTGTTGCTGCGGCCCTGTTGTTAACCAGTGGCATCATGGAAACACTTATTGCTGTGGGGAAATCAACTTTATGCTTTGTGTTTATAAACAGCAAGCGTATTGGTGATGAATGTTAGAGTCTAATTAGAGGATGCCACTCTAATCATGTCAGATGTTGTGGCTTAGAAGTGGCGGACAGTTACCTGTCAATTTGCATTCGTACATCTTGCCGGCGTTGATATGCCTATTATTACTGTTGATACTGGGGGCGATGTACAGATAGGCATCTGCGTTCTCCTGGAAATCGTACAAAAGCTGCATTTTACAGTAGGAGACTTGCTATGCTAAGTGCTAGCTGTACCCATGGAGAATCATCCTGTTTAATGGTGAATTCAGGCAATCTGTTCTGAAATATCATCAGTTTGATGCGTGGGCCTGTGGTAATTGTTGTCATTAACTTATTTTTAAAGAGTCAACAAAAAACGATTAGTAATCAAGTAATCTAATTAGTCAATGTCGGTAGTCCAACAACGATAGCCTGTCCACAGAGGCTGTGTAAAGACGCAACTTGTGTGCGTGTGCGGGGAGGGGGGAGAGGGAGGGGCAAGTTTGAGTGTGTAATCCTAGCCGTGCTGCGGCAGGAAAACGGATAACGCTGTTCTTCCACGAGCCGGGAAACCTTGGCACGGCCGGCCCCTGTAAATACGGGGACTTAAGTGCAGGGGCTCACATTGCAGAGCTGAAGCTGTTTATTCATCTGGAATGTATTACTGTAGTGATTAATGAGAAGGGGACGTTTCGCCGTCCGGACTCAAACGAAGCCCGCATCGCCTTGGCTCCCGGCCGTGGAAAGAAAAACCTAGGAGGAAAAGAAGTCGGAGCGTTGTCTGCAATGGCCGCCTTCTTCTACACCCCCCCCTTCAATTCACCAACCCCCAAAACCTCCCCCCCCCACCCCCCCACCAACCCCGCTCCACCCCAGCCCGACTAATTATTAATGAATATGACCAAGGTTGTTGTTCAACCACAGCGAAAGTGTCAGGGAATCAAACGGAGAAGGGGAGGATGGCTTGACGTTTTCGACAGGCAAACATGAAAAGACACGGTCCTGCATGAGTGGCTACTTTTTGTCTGCCCCCCCCCCCCCCTTTTCCTCTCACCCCACTCCCCCACCTTCTCTCTGGGTCTTCTTGTTGCTGTTGTATTTTCTTTTCTTCAGTACTGTCCGGTCTGTTTTACAAAGTGACAAGTGGGACGCAATTTGAAAGAAATCAAACCCAAAGCAAACAGTATTACGCAGTCGGGGGCTCGGCATGGCGGGAAGCAGGGGGGGTCGGGGCAGAGGTCGACTTCCTCACTCTGAATGCTAATGCTTGCGCTCTGTTCCGGTGGATGTCGGCTGCGTTTACCTGCGCTGGACGCTGGTGGTGCTGTGCAGAACCGTGCAGTCACTGTTTGCATATCACCTATCCGCAGCAGGCTTATGCAAGGGGAAGCCATGAATACCATTAGCGATGTCTTCAGAATCCTATGCCGGCTGAAATATTAATGACGCGCCTAACACATTTTGAGAATAGGGGTTATAATTAATAGATAGCACCTCCAGGAACTTGCAGAGCAAACTGAATTTTTGAGCCACATTTAATTAGTTTGCCAGTCAATTACTCAGCATATTTTATGACTTTATTTCTGTTTTGGAACTGCTACGGAGTGAGATCTAAGCAAAAACACACATAAACATGTGCTAAATGTAGCACATAGAAATAATGAGGAAATTGCTGAAACTCGGTTAAGTCGTCAGTTTTTTTCTTTATAAATATAATAATATTGAGAAAGGAAATTGAAGGGACACAGAACTAGGACAGAGGAGGAGAGAGCGTGTTGATTTTACCCATCTTCAGTTAAGTTTGCCGTACTAGGTGTGAAAAGATGCTGCTCACTTGTGTTGTGGGGGTCGTAGAAACTCTGAAACGGGTGTGTGTGTGTACATGTATCCATGTTTGTGTGCACGCGTGTGTGTGTGTGTGTTGGCGTGTGTGCATGAGCAAGCATGAATGTGCATTTGTGAGTGTGTGTATATGTGTGTGTGTGTGTGTTTGTGTGTGACTGGAAGGCAGGTACCTGCTTTCCTGGCCTCTGTGTGCCTCCTCGTACCCGGTCAAGTGTCTGCTGGGCGCTTGTTTGAGAGTGACCCCAGTCAGAAATGTTGAAGATGTCAAACTGGCCCGGGCGTGCTCCCTCCCGTGGCGTCTATCTTTAGAAGTGGATACGGACACGGCGGCATTTGAGGACAGCCGAGCCGCCGTTCGTGGGGAACATCCGCAGGCTCCCCGAAGCCTCAGCCGGCCCTATAATCGGGAGAAAATCACCCGAATCCTGCGCTGGGTTTCATCTCTGGGTTATTGGTGGTTATTGTTGGCCCATCTCAAGCCATAAAAATGGTGTTTGTGGCAGCCGGTAATAAAAGCCATGCTCAGACAGGGAAGCGTTTGAAACTTTAGTCCAACCTAAATAAAAAGGTATAGAGACTCTTTTCTAAAAAGAAAGGGGGTGGGCGGGGGAGGGGGGTAAGTTGGCTGTTTGCAGAGAAATGGAAACCCCCTTCCTCTGCATTTTAAGGTCTGGCTGAGGGTTGGCGAGTCGTCCCCGGTGGCTGTTTTTTGTCATCTCCTGTTGTCCGGGACATACTCCGGCGGTCGTGTCCTTGCGTTGGAGATGGGTAATGTGGACAAAGCGGCGGGCGGTTCGACGGTCCCGGCAGACGGGCGGTTCGGCGGTCCCGGCAGACGGGCGGACGAGGACCCGTCACGCACGCTCGGTCGGGCGGCCCTGGTGTCCCGGGCGGAGTGGCAGGTTTCCCCGGGCCCCCGTGTCACTGTTCGCACCGGCGTGACGCCGCGCTTCGTAGCCTGTGGCATAAACGTGCCGGGGGGGTGGGGTGGGGGGGGCTCCTCCCTCCCGTAGTTTTCAGCCCCTCTGACTCTCTGTCAAATTTTTTGTATTCTTTCAATTCCTCATGGCAAAGAACATTGTTCACCCATTTCAAATAATTCATACTAATTACATAAAAAAACAATAAAGACAATAATTCATTTTTGCGTATTACCGATGTTTAATGCTTGCTATTGGCTGAAACAGGCAGTTTGCTACAATAAAAAAATGGACAAACCCTAGCAGTGTAATAACACAAACAATCTGAAAATCACGGTCGTAAGTCGGCTTGCTCGTCTACACAGTCCTGTACAACCCTGTACATTTTACAGTAATTTACCGGCAGCGGTCACCAGTCAAGCCCTGCATTTTTACAGCAATCTTCCGGCAGTTTGCAGCCGACAACAGCAGCGCCTTTAAAATCAGCATTTGAAATCAGAGGGCTCTTTGTCGCTAGTCTGAAGGCTGCCGCTAGCTGGTGCGCCACCCGCCGCGTAGCGCCTGACCCGCCTCCTCGGCCGGCTCCCTTTGATGCGGCGTGCGGCGGGCGAGGGCCGCGGCGGGCGAGGACCGGAGGAGATGCCTTGAGTGGCTGCTCGGGGGGTCTGAGCTATGTAAATCAGTGTCGTATTATAACAAATTGAATTATCCTCTGATCTGAAAAAAGAAAATGAATTACCCTTAATGCGAAAGGCTTTTCACTCGCGGAAATCGGAGCCCCTTCCGCATCTGGAACATCCCACGCACACACACACACACACCCCCCCCCCGCCATCTGATCTGAAGTGGACGTGTCACATACACGATGCTACGTCGTTGAAATGAAGCTGTTACGAGCGGGGTTTTTTTGAGTGAGAAAAGCTTGGAAAATGAAGCACCTTTCCATCTGTGAAGCAGTTGCGTTCGATGAAGGATTTTGCAACCCAAATGTGATTTTGTTGTCTGTTTTATAAAAATGGCACATGATGTGATTTTTGCCACAAGCCAAAAGAAACAGATTAATTAATTCAAATACATGCTACAATCATAAAATATTTATAATTGTGCAGATAAACAGATTTTTATATAATTTATAAATATGTCATGATATGAGATGACACTGAAACATACAGTGTTTGCCAGTATTTTTATACCACTCTGATGACTGTTTAGATAATGTCTGTGCAGTGTATAAATTAAGATAACATAACATAGTTATGGCTACATATAATTTAAAATAACTATGCTATATACACTACTGTTCAAAAAAGTTTGGGGTCATCATGCTTTTTCTGATTTATATTTAATTGTCTCTGTTTGTAATCAATCCATTCATATGTAGTCGAAGCGCAGACTTTTATTTGAAATTTATTTTGGTTTCACCATGTAGTAATTACAGCACTTTCAGTGTTTGAGACAAATTGACACATGGCATGCATATCCTTTGGGTGACCACAAACTTTTTAACAGTAGTGTATATAAAAATGTTGTCTATTTGAATTTTACACAATTTTGGATACAGACAAATTGATGGATGAAGAATTATGTACAATTATATGTTGTGCAGGATATGTACTGGTTTTTGAACATTTTGGGCACTTTTGGCTATGACACGCCTGTTACATAGACACAGACACAAACATAGACACATGCTGGCACACACACATGCACACATGCAAACACACCATACACACACAACCATAGACGCGCATACAGTAGGCATACAGATGTAAACACAACACTCACACACGTAGATGCGCACACACACCCGTGCGCACAAACATAGACACGAATACGCACACACAAAAACATTGACCCAAACATGCACACACAAACTTGCACACCCAGACACACACTGACTAAATCACACCATCACTCTCTCCCCACTCTTTATTAGTCTTTGCTTGCGATGAGCTGCCAGTGTTTCTGTAATCCTGATAGCAGAGGGTTTTCCTCCATGTGCACAGATCTTTCCGATAAGATAAGACTGTCTCTAAACACAAAGAGGTGCGTTAACTGCTCTGGCTGCTGCTTGCCAGAGATAAGACACCTCCAGCCGCTATGAGGCCCTTGCACAGGATGTAAATGAAGCCAGCGCGATATAAACTCAGTTTCTAATCCAACAGCCCAATCACCGTCACATTCTTCATTTTATTCGTTTTTTTTTCTTTTTTTTTCTTCTTCTTCTCATTGTTACTGAGGCGGGCAATGGAGACAGCAACCTTGACAGCGCACAACTTAATTTGTGCGATTTCAAACTTCGTCCTGGAAACCCGTCTGTTGCGGGTAGGTGGACAGATAAGCAACACCCCCCCCCCCCCCTCACCACCACTACAGACAAGAAATGTTGAGCTCGCTGACACCTGGTTCTCAACAGCACTTACCACCGTCCTGTGCTGAATTTTGTAATTGTTACCTTACTGAGGGCATTTAAAAATGCTAACAAGGACCGTTATATCAGTCAGCCGAACAGTTAGAAATCATGTGGCTGGAAATGTACTGTATGATCCCGTATCCAGCATATTAATAACCTATCCACAATGTGTAATCTAGAAAAAAAACATTACCCTTATTGAATTCTTCAGAACATTAATAGCTGTAGGCTTGTACATAATGTATTGTCCTAACGACCATAAACTGTGTACAGTACATTGAGTACAGAGGAGCAAGCTAGAGACTGTTCCTACCAAAATGACATGGTAGCAGTGAGGAGACATTGAAAGGTGAGCAGCTGTCTGTTGACACAATTGCTGCTTCTGATAACCCTGCTCAATGTATAATGTAAAAGGCTAAGGGCTCTACTTTGATCATTAAATGCAGCAAAACACATCTTTTATTTTGTGTAAGGTATTATTGTATCTTTTTTCTCTTCTTTATTCTTTCACTCCTTTGGAACTAGTTGATTGTATATGGGCTGAAAACATAGTGCTCGGTAGAGCTATTTCTAGTTTTGTGTTTGTATTAGTTCATTGTAAAGTGTGACTTGTTTCCATCCACAATGAGTGGAAATGTTGTGACGTCATTCAAACACCTTCTTGTCAAAGCAGCGAACAAAATGATGTTGTTCATCACTTCACCAACTTAATGACGTTATCTGAATTTTGGGGAATACACATTTCCCTGTTGTTTTATTTTGATCATTTCTTGGAAGCTATTTAAAAGAGAAAGTTATCTGAAGTTTTATATTTGTGCCTAATACAGAGAGTTTTTCCACTGTTATAGAAGTATGTTTTCACTCTCTCTGGGTGATCCTTAAAGACCCAGAGGAAGAGATAGCCTGAGTGGACACATTAGTACCTACGGTTTGGTTCACTGCACCTTGCATTCAGGAGCGCTAAATTAAAACCTGAATCTCTGATTATGGCACCTTTTTTTCTGGCACATTCCAGAAGGTCCAATTAGGGGCCGGAAAAATGTCTGCTCCATTGCGTCAATTAGCACAATTAGACTTTCAGTGTTCAGTGCTAACATGCCACCTTGAACTGGTAAAAAAAGCACTTGTTTTGCAAGAGTTATTTCCTTTTTGTACCTGAATTTTTGAATATATAAGTCTTTCTTACAAGAAGTATCTTTCCGCTTCTGGCAGTAAAAAAAGTTAGGGGCAGTGTTTTTTTCCTTTGTGCTATCTGCTCACTAAGTTCTACTTTCAACGCCTTTAGTTCGTCATCTGGTTGTGTTTTTATTCTCCTTGGTATGTTCACTGGTGACTCAGTCAGGCAAATACCTCTGTACCATCTTGTTACTGGTAATATGTAAAATAGCTGACCACGTGCTCTATGAATTTGAGCTTTCTCAGTACACAAGCCTCCAGCCCTCTACAGGATATACGTAGCTAGCATGGAATGCTATGCCTCAAAGCAAATAAGACTTTCAAGTGGTTGACTTGATGGCTTCAGAAATTCAGCTAATGAAATTGTACACCGTAATTCGTACATTTGTATGTATAAAAGGTAATTATCCGTTAACGCAGTAACCTGATAACAGGATAAAAGATACTGTATTACTATTATTATTATTATTATTATTATCGTTGTTGTTGTTACTAGTATTATTACTGCATTGTAATGGTTGTTGGTTGTTTCACTATATGAATGTGGACAGCACAGTTGCTGTGCCTGTACTGCATAATTTACAGCAGGTTTGCAGGCTTCTGACTCAGTGACACATGGCATCCCCGACTGCCATGCTGGCATGAAAACCTACACCTGCGGGAGCACATTCAAACACAACTGGGCCAACAAGCACCGAGCTGGAGAGGCCCAAAGCCTGTTAAGGCACTAACTTCGACACACACACACAGAAGCACACACACACATATGTACACACACACACACACGTGCGCATGTACACACATGCAAGCTCTGTTGTCTGGGCTTATTTACGGTTTCGCGAACAGTATTGACAGTCAACTTTTCCTCCTCGCTCGTATCCTCACCCTCTTGCTAAATACGCAGATGTCCCCCAACGCAAACTGAAAGGAACCGCCAGCTGCACTCGAATCGTGAATTGTGTTTGGCAACACCGTTGTAAAACCAAAGCAGCTTTAGACAAAGGCGAGCTTAGCGTTGGCACAGCCGACTCATCAGCGCCATTTTATTGGTCGGCTGAACAGTGTCCATCCCTGTCTGATGTGCACTGCTGTGTTCGGTCGAGGCAGCGAGCCGACCTAGGGGTCTTTATATACGAGACGTGAGAGGAACTTGGTCGGGCTATAAAAAACAGCATCTCCTCCCTCAGTCACTCTGTCATCTATCGCATTATATCGGTCTTCAGTGATAGGTTTGCTGGTAGGTTTGGCGAAGGATTCCTCTGACCTAATATCTTGTATATCTGCATAGGAAATAGGCAACACAGTAAGAGCCCTGTTTATATGTTTATGTAAACAGCAGACCTCGCGAGCTCATATGCAAATAAAAGGAAGCACACGGCCTCATTTGCAAATCACAGCCAATGATGAAAAAGGCTAATTTGCCAAGTTCAAAGTCATAACACTCCTGAAAATGAGATGTTTCATCTCGAGAGTCTTCTCTAGTGTATATCATTTTCTTCTTTCTTTTTTCTTGTTTTTCGGGCTTCAGTAAATTACTTCCACCACGATTATGGTTTTGATTTGCGATCCCGACCTTAAACGATGGGTAAAGGCAAGGCTATGTGTCTGCTCGCAATATGAGGATATTTATGTGCGTGTGTAATTGTGTGTATGTGTGCGTGCATGTGTGTGTGTGGGTGTGTGAATGTGTGTGTGTGTGTGTGTGTGTGTGTGTATGTGTTTGCACATGTGCGTATGTGAGTTTGTGTGTGACTGTCAAGGCTTTATGTTTGTGTATGCGTGCTTGTATTAATGCAAATGAGTGCCTGTGTGTGGGAGTGTGCATGCATGAGTGTAATTTTGTGCCTGTCTGGGTGTGTGTTTGTGTATGCATGCATGTGTGTATGGACATGAGTGTGTGCATGTGTGTACGGACATGTATGTGTGTGTGAGTGTAATTTTGAGCCTGTCTGGGTGTGTGTTTTTGTATCTGTGCATGTGTGTATGCGCATGTGTGCGTGTGTGTGTGTCTGTGTGTGTGCCTGTGTGTGTGTGTACGTGTGTGTGTGTGTGCGTATGGACATGTGTGCGTGTGTGTGCGTGCATTAGTATTGATCTGCAGCGTTTGCTACACTACCCTCAGTCCAGAGTTCTGCTGCTGCAGCTGGTGCATAAACGACAGCTACAGATGCCACGAGACCCACTGAAAGGCTTTACGAGTGACAGTGCCCGCGTTAAGGTGTCCCACTGCTCTTGAACTAAATAAAATAATCCAACACGCATTGTACTGGGCAGTTAAACTCAGGCATCTGTATCAGGAGAGGGTATTCATATTATTTATTGCTCGCTCATTACAATCCGGGGGAGATTTGGTTTCGATGAGGTGCAACGTTTTTCATGTAGCACAAAAAAAACCTGCAGCGTTTTCTTTCAGTTTGAGGGAATGGCCATCGCATAATCTTGTGACATAGTAAGTTTGTATGTATTCATACAAGATTTTAACCTTGTCTTTGTGTGTTTGTGTCAAAGAGGCTTCAGTTGTTTCTTTTAATTGTTTGACCTGTCTAAGCTGGCTACAATGCTGAAGGTAAACAGGGGTTCGAAAGATGAGGAAAGCATAGGAATATTGAGGATATTGGATATTGATCGATCCTACGCATGGTTTGTGACTATGCGTGCATTTGTGCATGTGTGTATACACGTGCACGTGTGAGTGTATGTGTGTGCCTATTGTATGTGAGCGTGTAGATTTACAGAATATAATATGTGTGAGGTGACTCACCAGAAGTCAAGACCGATGCAGTTTTGGTCACATTTAAGCACAAAAGAGCGTATATATAATTTATTTATCCACGGTACGTATTCAGAAATGTTGAAACATAGCTCCCAAAGTAGAGTAAATCTTAAACGACGTAAAACTTTTTTTTTTTGAAGTGAAGTTTCTTCACAGACAAAACTAGAGCAGCCAAACCCCCACAATCCCTCCCCTTCTGAGCCGCTCTCAACAAGACCTCTTAATTTCGCTTTGAACGTTCCAGTTCTGGGCTGGCCAGCACTTTTGCCCGTAAATATGACTAAACAGATGTTAAGTGCTACAAATGAGTTTCCAGCTGTCCTTCGGCCTACACGGACAGAGCGAAAAATGCTGTTTTGTTCTCGCACGGTGGACGGTGGAAAGCCGGAGAGGGGGGGGACGAAAAAGTGTCAGGCCCTAAGATGGAGGTCTTCCTCCCAGGATGTCACAGGCTGTTGGCCAGAAGATGCACAGGAAGACCTGGCAGGCTAACAAAGACAGCCCTTGAGCTGCGGGGTGTAGTTTCTGCTCTGCATCCCCTTTGGCAGTGACACACAGGGGCTGCCGTAGTGCAGCAGGCCAGAGAAATTAGGAAATAAGGACTCTTTTATTTACTCAGGCTGCGGAGTCACGGGCATTCCCGCCCGCGTGAAGGAAAAGCCGAGGCCGACGGCCCCCCCCCCCCCCCCTTTTCACCGGCTCTCCTGGGCCCCCCCCTCCCCCACAGTCCTGCTCTCGTACGGCGGTGTTCGCACACTCGTTCCGACGTGTCCGCGGGAAATGGCGGACTTGGCAATCGGCGAGGAAGGAGGAGGGGAGAGTTACAGGGCAAGAGAAGTTCGCCGGTTTCTCTGGAGCGTACGCGACACACATTTTCACATGTTCACATTTTTTTTTTTGGCCATATCGGAATTTGAAATGTAAATTGATACATTCAAATTATTTATTCTCTGTTTGTTTTTGTTAACGGTTGTTTAACGGTAAAAAGAAGGCAGCTAGATGGCAAAATGATGTGTTAATAAAATACAGTGTTTATTTTACACGCAAACGGTTCTATTTACCAGTTTATTGAACGTGAATGCAAACAGAACCAAGGGTTTAACTGTACTGTTAAAAGAGTAAAAGAATCTGAATCCAAATTCACTGGAATCGCCATTATTACACCATTATTCTGACAATACAAGGCTCAGTGCAAACAAAACAAACCTGTATTCTCCGGAGCCAAGAACAGGGTTCATGAGGCTGAAGCACACAGAGGAGAGATCTCTGGATCTTAAAAAATTCAACACCAACAAAGCAAAACATAATGGTAGTGCCGTATCTAACTTCCTGGCAGAAAATCATTTCATTGATTTAATTTCCAAAAGTGCGCCGCACTGCAGGCTGCGTACGTGGTGTTCTGAAAAACAGACCCCTGCCACACGCAGTAAGACAGGAAATGCAATTATTAATACTATATTACAGATACAGTATATTAAAATGTCATTCATATTTTGTCAGACAACACAATAAAACAGAAATTGTGTTGCTTGCTGTTAATGCCACCCCCCTTCCCCCGGCACATCCGCAGCCTCCATGACTTGTGTTCGGTGAACACGAATAGCAGGGTGCTCTTTTCTTCCTTAGTCGCCTCCTTAGCGATTAGCACCAACCCCTAACCACTTGAAATGACATAAAGGATAATGGAACACCCTCCAATAGTCTCCCCTCAGCCGGTTATTATGAAAAGGGTTGAAGATATACATAGCATATAGTGCTAATCAGGGTTAGGGCCAATTCCACAATTTGGGGAATTCAATCGAACAATCATCATAAAACATGATAAAAATAACATAATGGATGGTAAAAAAGTTGAAGTGAAAATATATTCAAACATTGAAATGGAATTTACCCTAACCCTGATGCTGACAAACTCACCTGCTTTAAAATAATGGGGAAATATTGGTTTGTGAAAAAAATGGTATGTATAAAGAAACATTTCATGATTTTATGTAAATGCCTTGTGTTCTCAAAATTATGTATTTACAGAAAATCATAATTTGGGCAGAAATATCATGCTTTTCCGCGTTTTAATTGTTGAGTCATTGAATTTTATACAACAAGCCACCTTGAATATTTAATTATATCATTCAGTGGTACTACTGATATACTATACTTTATAGACAGTTCGCATTTTAGTAAACCGTATCCAAGACTTTGGACAGTCTTCAGTTAACAGAAATAGAAGAAAATAAAGTGCTGAGTCCTTTGGGAATGTTGGCTAATTACTCCAGTACACGTTCTCCTTGGAAACAACACGTTGCAATTCCAAAGGTGGCGGTTCCAATGACCTGGAGCGAGTGCTTGCAGTTTCCGTTCATCCTTGCGGCCGTACACGCACGTACCATACCGTGACAGCGGCACTGCAGACAGCAGCCAAGGCTTCCCCATAAGGGATGACCTGCACGCTCTCTGGTCACTATTCCCCCTGTTAAAAAACGACAACAATAAAAGAAAGTCTGCCCGCGCAGAGGTGCCTGTGTGAGGGTGGCATGAAGCCAGTAGTTGGTGAACATCTGGCAGGCACGTCAAGGAGGTGTTTTCAACAGTTTGGAGGTGTGGGGAAGGAAAGACCACATTCTCATCTGTTTCCTTAGGATAAAGACACCCCCCTTCCACCCCCCCTACCTCCTGCCACCCACTCCCACCCCCACTCAGATAAGAGCTGCATGAGAGACGTACCTGAGGAGCAAATCGCCTCTGTGTCTGGCCAGGGGGCACCATTTTCCCAATATACAAATAAAAAGAGCCGGCTGGTAACTCTGCCAGCGTCTAGAGAGGTAGCCTCATGCAAACATATTCAAGTTCTTTTGCCAAGGGCGTCGGTATCTGTGGCCTTTCAGGTAAGATGGCTGGTTTTATCAACCAGGCACTACCCTGCTGGTTTAATGCTCTCAGCTATCGGTCTAATAAATCTGTTCAGTTTCCCTTTGTTTTTCCTGTTTCCAGCTTAGCAGTTTTCTTTGTCTCGCTAAGTGCTTGAAAGGACCGGCTGTATTTAAGTACGGAAGTCCACTGTACTTATGCTGTGGCAGAAGGAAGAATTGGCGGACAACCTTTTGAACTTAAGTGGAAAATGGCGTTTGGCACAGAAATTTCATTGTAGTCTGCAGTTTCTTAAAAATCGTTTGTCTCTTTAAATCGACATACATTAATTGGGGGGGGGGAAACAGCTGCAAGTTTTGATTCAGCCGGTTCTATTTGAAATTCTGATTCTGAATTTGTACATTCAAATTATTCAAAAAGACTAAAGTGCAAAATTTAGAAACATGAACCATGACTCATACAGCATAGTTAAGTATTAGACAAAAAGAGAAGACATCATTGTGTCATATATTCTATGTGAAACTTCAAGTAATTTAGAAGTATAATTACATTGAATGTGAATATACATTACCAAAACACTCACAAATATTTTGCAATGCAAAATATAATGTTTTAAAAGCAGGATGGATTCGTATTTTTATATTTTTTATATTCTTTCTATTATATTTTAATTATTGAAATGTATCAAAATAGTTTTCCACTAGATTATGGAGCTAGAATATTTTTTTTTATCCTTGTACTGTAAGTGACAATATAATGCTACTATCCATAAAAACTTTCGAGATTGTGAATTGTTACCCGAATTGCCCCTGTAATTCACATGCCGAAAAACAGTTACAAAAAAAAAAAAAACGCAGGAAGCCAAACAGTGTACAACAGCCTGGGCTGTCAGCACTGTGGCTTTCCCTATTTCCCTTTGTTGATCAGCGTTTGAACAGGGAAAAAAAAAAGCTTTCCCAAAATCCCACTAGTGCAGTTGTGGCTTTCTGGGATTTGGAAGGACAATCGCTGAGCACAAAGGGCCACTCCTGTAGCCTGGGATGTAGTGGGGAGTTGGAGGGGGGTTTGGGTTGTGTAATGGAATGTTTGAGCTGGAGGTCTCTTGGTGATTCCATTACAAAGCTGAATTAAAAAATAAAATAAGAAGTTCCCTAAGCAATACTAATGCCAGGAATATCTAACTTTGCAGACATTTTTACAGACTTGTATCAACATTCTTTAACAAACTCTAGACATACGTATATAGACATATACCATCTGTGAGCACTTTATTAGGTATTTATTAGACTTATTTTTTATTCTTATGAAGTCTTCTACTGCTGAGCCTATCCACTTTGGGATAGGATTGGTTTGACACATTGTGTGTTCAGAGATGCTCTTTTGTACTACTGTTGTAATGTGTGGTTATTTGCGTTACTGTCACCTTCCTGTCAACTTCGACCAGTCTGGCCCTTATCCTCCGACCTCTCTCTTTAACAATGCATTTCTGCTCGCAGAACTGCTGCTCACTTGATGTTTTTAGTTTTTCACGGCATTCTCTCCAAACTCTAGAGACTGCTGGGCATGAAAATTCCAGGAGATCAACAGTTTCCGAGATACTCAAACCACCCTCTCTGGCACCAACAGTCATTCCACGGTCACTTTTCTTCCCCTTTCTGCCATTTGGTCAGAAAAACAGCTGAACCTCTTGAGCACGTCTGCATGCTTTTATGCATTTAATTGCTGCCACATGATTGGCTGATTAAATATTTGCATTAACAAGCTGGTGTACAGGTCTATCTAATAAAGTGGTCACTGAGTCTATATATAAGGCATATGCACATTTACATTTACATTACAGTAGAATTTTCCATTACACCATTTCTTGTTTGTTTCTTGTTTCTTATCTCCAGGATGTCTGTGTGTCTGTGTGAAAGACAGAGTGAGAGAGAGAGAGAGAGAGAGAGAGAGCGAGAGATGAGTAAAAAAACTGAGTTTTTCCATCTGTTATGAGACATAGAGGGGCATCCAGCAAGAAAAAAAGGCTGTGGTGAAAAAAGCTAAAATGCACACCACAACCACAACGGGATTTCAGATGGAAGGCATTTGTAAGGACGTGTTTGCAACCTGACGAGGCACAGGAGCACAATGTTTTATGCAACTTGCAACAACCAAAATAAATGTGAAGTTTTTTTTTAATGTCATTTGGCCAGCTGGGTAGATAGTGGTGTGAGTCACAGATGCTGCGAGTATAAGGTCGCCAGCTCATTGTGAGTGCCTGTTTGTCCTTGGTCTCTGCACTCTGCACAGTTGATACTCGTTTCCAAGGCTTGGCTGCTCCTTGTCCCCCTGTCCACGTGTCCCTGCCCCTGCAGCTGGCTTTCTCTGAGGGGAGCCAGGTTTGCTGGTGCTCACAGCCAAACACTTGTGCCTCAAATGAACAAGCATCGATCAGGGGGAATGGCACTGAACGCTCTATGCATGCTGTACACAAGTATCACATTATTGGTCTAGGGGTGTAATAGTTTAGATTCTCTAAAATGTTCTCTGAGATGAAATGTTAAAGTTTGAAATACATTTCTTAGGATTTTTTATATGAATAACTTTAATTTGTTACAACTTCAGTATTAAATGTTAAAATGTTTTCTTTAAATATTTATTATTATAAAATTATTATAATTCTTTTTCTAAAAATGACTGAAAACTGCAGTCAGGGTAACAAGTATTCATAATTAAAATATATAATAATAATAATCAGAATGAACTAATTTACCACATGCAGGGAATCCATCTTAAAGCACCCCATACCTTGTCGATAGAAATGTCAAAAAGATTGCATTTTGAGTCTCAGTGGGCTAAGTCATTACATGACCACATACAAGGCTAATTGCAGGAAAAACATTTGCAGCAAATTATTCTTTAAATTAGATATTCAAATTCAACTTTTTTAAAAGACCTCCACGGGGGACACAGGGCTTACATGACCCAACAGTACAAAATGAAAAAAGAAACGACAAAAAGAAAAAGTAAATTGTGTATTTTGGCATTCTTGTTGATGTAGGTAATGTTAGCTTTGATGTAGCAGAGAAAGTACACGCACAACCAAAGTCTTAGTCAGGTGCTGAACTGAAAGACCAGACTGTGTAAAATGAGTCTGCACACTGTATAACCCCCCTATAACATGAATTTATTAACATCACAAAGTAATGGTTTGAGCCTTATGACTCTTCATCAGACACAGTTATGGATGTAATAATCATTAAAATGTATTTCATTCAAATCTCTTTCATGCATTTCAAATTTTCCAAGAACATTTTATAGCCTACCATGCAGACCGTGCTGCATTCATGGCCCACCATGCTGAACAAGAATAAATAATTGCTCCTACTGTACTGTATATCCATGTGCCCCTATTAACGGTGACTTTGTTCCTGTTCCGCAGACGGGGCTGATATCGAGGATGACCCCTCCTGCTCTTGGCCCGCCTCTTCTCCTTCCAGCAAAGACCAGACGTCACCGGGCCACGGAGACGGGTACGACTTTGGAGAAGAAGAAGGGGGGCCGGGGCTGCCGTACCCCTGTCAGTTCTGCGACAAGTCGTTCAGCCGCCTCAGCTTCCTGAAGCACCACGAGCAGAGCCACGGTGACAAACTGCCCTTCAAGTGCACCTTCTGCAGCCGCCTCTTCAAGCACAAGCGCAGCCGCGACCGGCACGTCAAGCTGCACACGGGCGACAAGAAGTACCACTGCGGAGAGTGTGACGCCTCCTTCTCTCGCAGCGACCACCTGAAGATCCACCTGAAGACCCACACCTCCAACAAGCCCTACAAATGCGCCGTGTGCCGGCGCGGCTTCCTCTCCGCCAGCTCCTTGCACGGCCACATGCAAGTCCATGAGCGTCAGAAAGATGGCGGCCAGGGCCTGTCCAGGATGGAAGAGTGGAAACTGAAAGAGACGCAAAAGTGCGACCGGTGCGAGGAGGGCTTCGACGTCCCAGAGGAACTGCAGAAACACATCGCCGAGTGCCACCCGGAGTGCTCCCCGCCCCCAGAGAGGGGGACGCTCCAGTGTATCTACTGCCCCGAGCTCTTCACTGAGGAGGGTCCTCTGCTGAGCCACATCGACCAGGAGCACAACAGGGACAAGAAGGGCCACACGTGTACCATCTGCTCCGAGCACTTCCATGCTGTAGAGGACCTCTACAGTCACATGGACGTCCACCAGCAGCCGGAATCCAGCAACCACAGCAACAGCCCTTCCTTGGTGACGGTGGGGTATACCTCCGTCTCCAGCACCACCCCGGACTCCAACCTATCCGTCGACAGCTCCAACATGGTGGAGGTGGCGCCGCCCTTGCCCAAGACCCGTGGGAGAAAGAGGGCCGCCCAGCACGCGGCCGACCTCAGCGGCCTGTCCTCCAAGCAGGCCAAGATTACGTACAGCTGCATCTACTGCAACAAGCAAGTGTTTTCCAGCCTGGCTGTGCTGCAGATTCACCTCAAGACTATGCATCTGGACAAACCGGAGCAAGCCCACACCTGCCAGTGCTGTTTCGAGGTGCTGCCCTCCCTATATAACCTGAATGAGCACCTTAAGCAGGTCCACGATGCCCAGGACCACAGCACTCTGCTCAGCAGCTTGTCCGCAGCGGTCCTCCAATGCAACTTCTGCCCCGAGGTGCTCGGAGACCTCAACGCCTTGCAGGAGCACATCCGCTGCTCGCATGGGTTCCCCAGCCCTGTCGCCAAAGAGAGCAACGCCTTCTTCTGCCCCCAGTGCTTCATGGGATTTCTCACTGAGGCATCCCTGGAAGAGCACGTGCGGCAGACCCACTGTGACGGGGGCAGCACGCGTTTTGACTCGCCCCTGGCCAGGACCCCCAAAGAGCCCATCGTAGAGGTGTACTCCTGTTCGTACTGCACTAACTCGCCTATATTCAATAGCATCCTGAAGCTGAATAAGCATATCAAGGAGAATCACAAGAACATCCCGCTCGCTCTTAACTATATTAACAATGGGAAGAAGCCAAACCGGACCCTCAGTCCATCTTCGCCTATCTCCGTGGAGCACGGGGCCATCAAACTTGGGCCTGGTGGCTCTTCGTCCCGTTCGGCAAGTGAGTTCATCTGCAATCAGTGCGGCGCCAAGTACTCAAACCTGGACCTGTTTCAGACCCACCTCAAGACGCACCTGGATAGCGTCCTGCCCAAAATGACTTGCCCCCAGTGCAACAAGGAGTTTCCCAATCAGGAGTCCCTACTGAAGCATGTGACCATACACTTCATGATCACCTCAACCTACTATATCTGCGAGAGCTGCGACAAGCAGTTCACCTCGGTGGACGACCTGCAGAAGCACCTTCTCGACATGCACACCTTCATCTTCTTCCGCTGCACCCTCTGCCAGGAGGTCTTTGACTCAAAAGTCTCCATCCAACTACACTTGGCTGTCAAGCACAGCAATGAGAAGAAGGTCTACCGCTGCACCTCCTGCAACTGGGACTTCCGCCATGAGTCTGACCTGCAGCTGCACGTCAAGCACAACCACCTGGAGAACCAGGGCAAGGTCCACAAGTGCATTTTTTGCGGGGAGTCCTTTGGCACGGAGGTGGAGCTGCAGTGCCACATCACCACCCACAGCAAGAAGTACAACTGCCGCTTCTGCAGCAAGGCCTTCCACGCCATCGTCCTGCTGGAGAAGCACTTGCGTGAGAAGCACTGCGTCTTCGAGGCCAAGCCCCAGAACTGTGGCGCCAATGGCTCCGCTGCCGGAGGGGCGGAAGGGCAGGTCGCCAAAGAGGACGCCGAGCTGCAGAGCCTCCTAGCCAACAGCCATGAGACACACAACAGCCACGACGGCAGCGAGGAGGATGTCGACACCTCTGAGCCCATGTACAGTTGCGATATCTGCGGGGCGGCCTACACCATGGACTCCCTGCTGACCAACCACCAGCTGCGCGACCACAACATCAGGCCCGGGGAGAGCGCCATGATGAAGAGGAAGGCCGACATGATCAAGGGCAACTACAAGTGCAACGTCTGCTCCCGGACATTCTTCTCCGAAGCAGGCCTGCGAGAGCACATGCAGACCCACCTAGGTCCAGTCAAGCACTACATGTGCCCCATCTGCGGCGAGCGCTTCCCCTCCCTGCTTACCCTCACTGAGCACAAGGTCACCCACAGCAAGAGCCTGGACACGGGAAACTGCCGCATCTGCAAGATGCCCCTCCACAGCGAGGAGGACTTTCTGGAGCACTGCCAGATGCACCCAGACCTGAGGAACTCCCTGACGGGCTTCCGCTGCGTGGTCTGCATGCAGACGGTCACGTCCACCCTGGAGCTAAAGATCCACGGCACCTTCCACATGCAGAAGACGGGCACTATGTCTGCCGGTAACCCGACCCCTGTTAGCGGCGGTGGCGGTGGTGGGCGTGTCCACCATCACCTGCAGAAGCTGTACAAGTGTGCCTCGTGCCTGAAGGAGTTCCGCTCAAAGCTGGACCTGGTCAAGCTGGACATCAATGGGTTGCCCTATGGACTGTGCGCCTCGTGCGTCAGTGACAGCAGCAAGAGCTCCAGCCCGGCGGTTAATGGCGGCAGGCAGCAGGGGCCGGCAGCTCCAGGGTTGGCACAGGGGGAGGGGCTTAGTCCTGGGGAGGGGAAGGGCAGGACCGCTGGCTCCGCCCCCTCCTCCAAAACACGGTGCTCTAGCTGCAACGTCAAGTTTGAGTCAGAAGTGGAGCTTCAGAACCACATCCTGACCGTCCACAGGGATGCAATTGGAGAGAGTGGGCAGCTCAGGACTCCCCAGGCCTCCCCAGTTTCCAGAGTGAGCCCCTTACAGGGAGATGAGGTAGATATACACTAATTCATTCATTCATTCAGATACCCAAGAAGAAATAAATATTTGCCCTATTTGTCATATTCAGTGTAGGGGTTCTCTCTCCAGAATACAGTTCACAGTCCGGGTATCAGACCTGGGTCAAATATGTAATTGTTTTGATGCTTTTCTACACTTTGCTGAGCTTGTCTGGTGTATTGGAACTCCCATGAAATACTCTCAAAAAGTGCAAACCCCACCTTATAGTCCTCTTGGTTGGCTCAGTTGCACTAAGCTAGATCAATCGAGCACAGAAAAGTATTTTAAGCCGTAACAATTATATATTTGACTCAAGTCTGCCAGGTATTATGCCTTTTCTTTATGATTTGCTCAGTACTTATAATTGTGGAAAGTACAAATCCTACTGCTCTCCTGTTCAAATTACGGTGCCCTAAAATCTGAAGGAAAATCATGAATTTGTAGAGATGTGCGATTGTCCCATTTTGATTTTATTACCTAGTACATAATACAGCCATTGTGTGTTCATGAAATCAAGCTTATGTGAGCACTTTGTAGAATCAACTGTTTCATTATTGTCATGTTCCCCTTCTCTTACCACAGAAGAAGACTTACCAGTGTATTAAGTGTCAGATGGTCTTCTACAGTGAATGGGACATTCAAGTTCACGTGGCAAATCACATGCTCGGTGAGTGCTAACTACAACCTTACAGTCCTATGCTTTCTGTATAGCACACCTGGCATTATCTGTATTGTATGTCACTACATGATCTGAATCTTTCCAGCAAATTTATAATACACATTTTGTTGGTTTGTGGGCAGTTTTGTCTGGTCTTAGGCAACCGAGACAACATCTTTTTCTCATTATCTGCTATGGCTGCACTTTGAATCTGATTAATGGGGACCACAACTGCTTTTAAGAATACAAGAAGCTTTGCAATACATGTTTATATCACACAGTCTTGTTTTGTAAAGTGCGAAGGAAATTGTCCTATACCGCTATACGCAAGTAGGATGTTTGGAAATCTGGCTGTGAACATTGGTTGTTTGTCCTGTAATTTATAGAAGTTCACCACGTAACATCACTCAACACTGTACTGTTACACACTGTTAGCTTGGCGTTGTTTCACAGCTGGCTAGATGCCTGGCTTTGAATTCTCTATATGAAGATTAATATTTCTCCATATACTGTATCATAAAGTGTACTGATGAATGGGAAACACGCACACGCACACACACATACACGCACACACATATCATGCATGTACATATGCGTGCTTGTGTGTTTTTCCCAGGTGTGTATTTTTAGTGAGTGAAAATGCTGTACATTTCAATTCCATCAGAGCACAGCATGTCTCCATTAGGATCCAGCAATTGGATCTAATACTCCGCAAGTCCCTCCTTCATCAAGATGTCTAAAATAATAATAAACATGGTAATGATTATATATTTACAAGTGCATGTCAACCACATCCATTGACATGATAAATTATGTATAGCAGATAAAGGTATGGAGAAATCAAAGTTTTGAAAAAAAGTATTTTATAGCACAGATCTCAGCACTTTGAGTCAAGAAAACACGGGCAAGCCTCTAAGTAACCTGCATATGGTTAGCTCTATGGCGGTAATAAGCAATAAACATAATGGTCGGAAACCTCAAAGTAAGGCTTCAGTGACCTTGAAGTAAAAGGGTGGAGTCATGCACTTGGTTCAATCAAACTTTGTGGTCAGATAAAAGCATTATTGAATGGGTTTGATTATGTCTTGTTGTTTTCATGCATTTTTTTAAACTTGGTTGCTCATGCTGCCATTAAATCAGAAGTCAGCACAATACAAATGTGGCATATGTGGAAAACTACAGGGTATTGCGAAAATAGAAAAGAACCTATCGCATCACCGCAGAAAAATAATGACGGTTCTTTATTAATTTCTTCTTTCTTTATGTATTTATTTTATTGCTGAGGCTTATGACTTAATGGCATTTAGAAACAAGATGGCAGATGTTACACTGTCATGTCCCTGTATGGCAGGCCTTTTTCTGATAAAATAAGAACGTACACTTCATGTTTTATTTTTAGCATGAAATAATTAGCATGAGTTTGACAGGGAAATGTAATAGTACTGAAAGAAGTAGTGAGCGTATGTTTTATAATCAGTTGTTAGGATCCCTTGTCATGTTGTTCACTGCTATGACAATTACCTAACATTGCCAACAGTGTGACCTGATGTTAACCTTGACTTCAGAAGAGGTTAAAAATCCCAGAATCTCAGGTCCTTGACAATTACAAAAAGAATATCTGTGTTGTACATTTTATATTTTGTCTTGCTAATACGTATTGCATATTTGACAATTAAACAGATTCTTTAACAAGCGTACTGTTAGTGAATGGATGTTTCTCAATAAATTTCCAATACCTTCTAAATATGGTTTTAATTGTGAATACTCTTGCTGCGATTTTCACTATGTTGCGGTTCATTGAGTATCATATAAACAGAGACAAATCAAACAATATTACTGCTTAAGGTACAGCATTACTGTGTAGCCCCTGTCAGTGTGCTTATTTGGTGAAAGACACATTTCAGTTTAGTTTTCCTCAATGTCATTTCTTTTTCACTGGTTTTCTCCAAAGCAACAACCCCACAGACCTTCAAAGGGGAACTTTTCACACCAAATCACATGACAGGTACTTTTTTAAAATACTACTATGCTTTTTTTGTTATTATGCAGCTGTGTCAAAACAGAGCAAATGGAAGCATCCCATTTGATCAGCATGTGATTACATAAACAAGCCAGGTTTTAGTCACTGTTGCAGTTAAGGTGCCAGTGACTGCCAGTGTGAGGCACAGTCAAACAGAATTGCATTTTTGTTGACTGCTGTTAGATTTGGACATAGTCGTTTTTGCTGTGTTGCTTTGGATTTCGCTGCCTGTTGTATTGGTTGGAGATAAATCCGAATTTTAAACGCCGATGGATGCACAGACATCTCAAGGTGAAGTTGAAAACTGGAGTCTGACTTTGTGATTATCATTTTTTAAAATCTGCTAATTTATTCTCTTTGCTTAGAGAACTTTTAATTATACTCAATTCTTCTTTATTGGATAGAAGTCCATTGATCCGGAACAAACATTCCTTACCTCTGGGACCTTATCAGAAAGGTGTCGGTGAATTTTAACATGGTGCCCGGGCCTCGTCAGGACTACATTTGTTTTACATAAGCCAACACAAAAGTAGCTCTCCTTGATCTGAATTACAGCCTGCACGTGATTATTTTGTGTGTGTGTGTGTGTGTGTGTGTGTGTGCATGTGTGCGTGTGTTTTTGTGCGCATGTGTGCATACACATACATTTAGCAATAAGCGAGCGTGTGCTTGTGCTTACAGTTGTGTGTTCCTGTACGGCTGTGCCAATGCACAGCGGGCATGTGTGGGACCGTCTCCCTCCACCTCCACCCCCCACCCCCTACCCCCCGGCAGAGACAAGGCTGGGGGAACACAAGGCCCTAATCCCACTGGCAATTTCATTTTTTAATCAAGTCGGAATTACCTGCCTTTTTGAAATGCATCCTTCCCCTCCCCTCTTCACCCCCCCCCCCCAACCTGCTCAGGGGACCGCAAGCCCAGGTCCCAGTCCTTACAAAAAATCTGTGGAAGGGAAGAGAAGGACCCAGGTGAAATGGCTGCTCGGGAGGAGCTCGCTAGGCGACGCGCGCGTCAGGAGCTCTGTTTACAGCGGCCTCCTCTCTGCCGCCCGCGTCTCGCTCACCTCCGCAGTGCTGGGGGAAGGTGTGACGCTTCCCGTGTCAGCGCCGACACGCACGCCACCGCCGCCTAGCCGGCTTTTCGTTTATGTTTTGCGCGCTGTCGGTCGTGGGCCACGCGCGAGGACACCCGTCAGGCTGTCATTACCATCGGCTGGAGAGCTACAGCCGACTGGACGGCCTGGTTTTATTTAGTTATTTACTTTTGTTTTGTTTGATTTTTTTTTGGGGGGGTGGTGGTGGGGAGGGCCGGGTTCCTCAAATTGGCTGCAGCTCGCAGTTGAGCTAGACCACTTCTTTATTTTCTTTTTTTTTTTACGAGACAGTTGTTAGTTTCAGGCTGAAACACATTCTCTCCTCCGGGGATTTGGTTGCGAGTTCCGCTGCCAACTCGGCACTGATAGAACCATCTATCTGTGTAAAGAAGATAATTAAGGGATGGTGATCATTGGTCAAGAACTATCACGGGGGTGGAGGGGGCTTGGGGGGGAGGGGGGGTAGTTTCAGTGTGCTCGAGAGCCTTAGAGAAGTAATTGAAGGCAAATTGTCATTATTAAGAATGCGCAATCTAATTGAAATCTAGATATATTTCCGTCAGTGCACAGGAGCGGGGGTTTGAAGCTACCGCTATGGTCACTGTGCAGTTTGCATGTTACGGATATAGATGAAGGCTTTTCATTTTCTCAAAGTTTATATTACATTGCTGTATACTCTGTAAGCTGTTCTTTACTGAATTTTGCCAGGAACAACAAAGGCTTGTATATCACTGGAAATGTGCTTCGCTCTTATCCCACTGAAAGCCTTAGAAAACAAGAGAATTCAGCAAACCTAATAAAATTCAGTATGGTGTGAAGTACAGGTGAAACACTGAGGTGAAAACCGTAGGACAATATATGGATAAAGGTATTATGGTTGTTTTCATATTTATGCTCTTGATTATTTCCTGTCGAAGCTGAATATCTTGAGCACACATGATAAGAATTGCAATATCATGCATTCAACAGTCCGTGTGAACTAATCTGTCTATCGCAGACAATGTAGGGACTTTTTATTTCACAAAAGGGGATTTAGTTTACAATGAGACTGGGATTTGCAATTGTCTCTTCAGCGAAGGGTTGTTTTTGTTTATTTTCTAGAAGCTAGAAGAACCGTGCGGTTATTAAAAAATGACAAAATGTTAAATTGGTTGGAACGAGGATACATTTGTTTGTTTGTTCGCGATAAGGCGTAGCGTAATGTATTTGTAGGTATGTGGCGCTACCCAGTTCTTTCACAGCCTAGTGGAAAATCAAGTGGACAGAGCGCTGGCATCCCGGCACAGAGGTGAATGGTGATACACCCTCACGGTCCGGCTGATGGCAGGGGTAAACGCATGTCCCTTTCTCCTGTTTCCTGCAGATGCATTTCCACCCTCCGTTATTATTATTATTATTATTATTATTATTATTATTATTATTATTATTATTGTTATTATTTCTGACCTCCACATCTATGAATACACCTATTTTAATGATAGAAGGTTTGTGGAGTTAAACTGAGTTCAGCTAAACAGATGCTGTTTGTGTCTGTTTCCGAGCCAGGCTCCTTAGCGGTGATTAATTAATACATTTTTTTGTTTGTTTTTGTTGTTTGTTGTTAATTTTGGTGGACCTCCATCGTTTCAATGAGCAGACTGAGTTTACAGTGCTAAAACAATATGGAGTTAATACTTCAATTAATATTTTATAGTTAATATTTAATAGAGTTGAACAGTATTGGACTTCCTTAAGGGTGCTAAGGCATATCTGCGAATTTATGAAAATGAAACAACAACAGCGACATTGCTAAGACATCAGGTATTAATCACCTCAGTGCACATGAAAAAGTCTGGAATTTCTCAATCCGGGAAAAGTACCAGACACTAAGCTCGAGTCTTGCAAACCTTCTTTTTCGAAATTGTGAAACCAACCAGCTGTTCCCCTGCACAATGCCGAAGCGGACGGAGTAAAACCGCCGGCCACGGACGACAAGGGGTTAAATTTTGGCCGGGGCTCTAATTACTGCGAA